>NC_034430.1:2314589-2389792 GCF_002078875.1 Numida meleagris | reverse complement strand
CCATCACTTGTTTGAGGGAGAGCACTGTCAGTTTGGGTTGAACAACAGACCTAGTTCTTCGGGGGAAATTAATATTTGAAAAAAAAAAAAAAGAATGGTTTGTAATCCCAAAAGGCTGCTGCTTCCCCAGCTCCGTGTTAAATTTGTTCATAGCAACCTAAAGGGAAAACAGGAAGATAATGTTGGGTAGGAAGTATTTCTTGTTGTGGTCCGTGAAGTGCAGGTTGCTTTATTTGGAAAGCAAAGAGAGATGAGGTTGTCTGAAAGCTTAACGAACCTTTGATTTCTAAGTTTGCCTGAGAATGTGCTGATAAGAGACGGATCTTTTCTAATTCTTGAATGAATTTCATGTCCCCTTTCTCTCTCTTTACTGCTTCCTTGTTGCTCAGGTTTAGTTCACCTTAAATAAAGAAAATGAGGTTACTCTGTGTAACAGCTATCAGGTTTACAGCTGAAAAAATAAGAGTGGGTAGTAAGAGTGGCCCAGAGTGGGTAGGGAGCTCTGGCCTAAATGCAGATCATATCTCAGAAGGACCAGGCTCCCAGCCCTTCGTTCTGTCTGACCCAGAGCACCCCACAGAGAGGACTGGTAAATCTTCACTGCAGAGCACATTTTCAAGGAACTCTGCCGTGATATTCACCGTGTGCTTTGTTGCTGAGATCACCTTGAGCTGTGGAGAAGCCTTCTTGAAGGTTCCCCCAAGAGTTCTGCCATTGACCACCACCCAGAAGCTGCATGGTGGTGGAGTCACCGTCCCTGGAGGTGCTCAAGGAACATTTAGGTGTTGGACTGAGGGATGTGGTTTAGTGGGAAATACTGGTGGCAGGTGGATGGTTGGACTGAATGATCTGAGGGCTCTTTTCCAGCCTTGGTGATTCTGCGTGGTCGTAGCTTGCACAAACCTCCGGGTAGATGTCAGAAGTTGAGTCTGGTCTCCAAGCAGCATCAATGCTAAAAAAGAACCAAAGGGAAGAAGAAAAGGAGCGCTCGGAGGCGGTCGCTTGTCAGACTCCTGTTTTAACAAGGCACTGATTTTAATCAAAGCCAGTTCAATCTTTTGAAGCCTTCGCCACCAGCACGATGAGAAGAAGGGATCTCAGTGTTTTTCGTTCTTGTTGTGCCCTGTGTTGCCTCCCTTCCGAGAGGGGAAAATAAATAGCCACTAACGACTGGAGCCTGAGTAGTTAAAAGGTTTGTCATTCTTGCTAGGAGCCGCATCCTGATTTTTATTCCAAACTAATTTTTGTTCTGACAAATGTGACGTGACGTGGGAGCAGTGGGAGTCGGGACCTTTCGTTTTTGCTCTGGGTCTACGCTGCGCTGATCTAAATTCCTGTCCCTCTTACTCTTGCCTTTCACTTGTAAACTTGGTGATTAAAATTAGCAAGAAGCTTTTTGACTCTTCCTCCTGTAGCACTTACACAACCCTGCTATATGCAGGGTGAGGTGTGACGGCTTCCTCATGGCTTGTACTGATCATTTTAAGCATTGGCACAATGCATTACTGTACAGATATATATAATCTTCATGGTTTGGTTGGAAATGAAGGATCTGGTTTCTCTTGACTGAGGAATTTCATAATGAATGATGTGCCAAGTGGCATAGCAGGGCCCCGTGGGTTCTGTCTCCAGCACTTCAGAGACAATATTCTTCAACTTCTTTTCTTGCTGTAGTGTCTCGGCACTTTGGCACTGCCTCCCGGGTGGCTGTGATGCTGAGGTTAGCTGGGGCTTCCATCTGTCTCTGTGGCAGACAGATCGTAACAGTAGTGTGACTGTAGGATGGTTTGGGTTGGAAGGGACCTTAACGATCACCTGCTTCCACTCTGCCCCTGGCAGGGACACATTCCACAAGAGCAGGCTCCCCAGGACCCTCATCCAACCTGGTTTTACTTGAAAACCATTATCTTCTGTTCCATCCTTACGTTCCCTGATAAAAGGGCCCCTACCCAGCTTTCTTGTGTGCCCTGTTGGACCACATCACTGCTTGTCTTGGCTAATGGCTGCTGTTTGACCCCCAGAAGTGCAACTGGAAAGTGGTGTCCATTAGCTAGGAGAACTGTTAGGAGCTGGAAACACCTTGGGGAAGGGTGTTCTCCTATGCAGTCTGATACAGAGAGTGTGCAGGAGTGTTTTATGCAATTCTGGAGGGAGATGCTGAGATCTTAGCTGCTGCACCTACTGTTCCTTCTCCTTGGGCCTGCTGTTCTCCATCCTGCTTAATACAGTCTTTGAGGAAGGATGGAGGTACATGAATCATGCTTTGTTGCTGGTGAATCACTCTGTTGCTTAAGTATCCTCTCTTCCCTTGTCAGTGAGTCACTCACACCTTGTTAGAGCAGCCATAGGCCACAGGCCCTGCTCCCACATGCAGGTGTGCAGTGGGGTTTTTTGGGGATGGCAGCTGACAAGGCAGCATGAGGCTCAGGGTCCATCACCCCCAAGCTGAGAGGCTGCATCGCTTACAGGCAGCGCTTCAGCAGGTGGAACTGATGGAGCAGCAGCACAGCCAGGGAAGGTGAACCACTTTCTGCCCACAGCCAGAACTGCCATTTATTTTCCTGGTGCCAAGGGAACGCACTGAAAATATCCTGGATGCTTTTGCAAGTGCTCTGCAGTCTGACTGTCATTTTTCTTTCTTCACAGTCTGGTTCTGTCCCTCTTCCCTTCGCTTTTGTCCTTTGTTCTCTGCTCCCCTGTCACATAATTGCTATTAAATCTGCGCAGTACCGTGCACTTCACCTTGCAGTTGCCTGCCTGTAGGGTGCAGAAGTGGAGACAGAGGTTGTTCTGAGCTGAAGGTTTTCACCTTGGCTGCAAGAAGCTGTAGGAAAACCTGTGGCTGTCTCTGATGTAACTGCCTTCTGTTCTGCATAGCTTGCACTGAGGCTGAAGGAGAGAGAAACCAGGGGTACTATCACAGTCTGCCGACAAGAGGTGATTCTTTGCCTTCCGTTCAGCAGGTCGTCTTGCCTCTTAAAAACTGTAATCCTGTCTTCTTTGTAATGGAGCAGCTCTGCTGAGATGTGAGAGCAGTGCTTGGACCTATCCCAGCACGACCAGCTGCAGTCCCTTGGCTGGTAAGCACGGGCAGGTGGAAAGCGGTCGCTTCGGTTGGATTTCCCATGGGGAGCTGGGGGTTTTTGAAAGCTTCGCCAAGTCAGACGTAAAGCCTTATTAATCTGCTAACGATCAAACGTGCAGTTTCTGTTGTGGGTGTGTTTCATGGGCCTGTTTGTGCGTGAGTTGGTGGGTTTCATTTGCTGATGATGGGTGCAGCAGCAGTCAAGTTACCACCATTGCTATAAGTCCCAGCTTGGTGCTCTGCAGTGCTTTTCAAGCTGTAATTAGCCTTTGCTGTTTGGCAGGTGGTAGGCTAGGTGTTCTCCACCTCTGACTACTTCTTATGGCCTCCCTTTAAACTACACATTGAGAAGAAGGGTGTTGTTCCCTTTTCTCCTCCTGGCACGAGCTTGCTGGGAGCCTGAAAAAGGAGCAGGGCTGCGGGATGGGCAAGTGGGTGAAACCTGTGCACGTGCCAGGGGACCCCGTCTGACCTTGTTCATTGAGATTTGACATGCGTCTTCCAAAGCATTGCCCTTCTGGTCCGGTGAACGCGTGTTCAACCTTGCAGGGAATCTTTGGGAGCGTGCTTTGTCCTGCAGACTCTTGCTGCAAGTGGCTTTAACGTTGCACCAGGAGGCACCAGGAAGGAGTCAGGGACAGAGGGGGAGCAGAGGATCCTGAGACCTTCTATTCAGCTGGTGCACCTGGAGCTAGAAGGAGCTGCTATGGGCTTGACGGGTGGTTTTTAATGGCCTCTCTGGGATGGCGTCACTTGAACAATCGGGCTCCTTGGGGCCGACATCGCAGCGTGTTCCCACAGAGGCTCCAGGGGGTGCAGCGCGCGTACAATGCCGCCTTCTCTCTGCAGCGTGCTCCGTTCCGCACCTTTCACAGGCGTTATGTTAATTAAGGTGACGTTGGTTGGTGATTTCTGTGGCAGCGCTCACAAGCGAGGGGATGGGTGGTGGGAGTGGGAACAGAGCAGCCTTGTTGCCTGCGTGGCTGTCTCCATTCTTCCCGTGCATAAAAGAGCGAATGCTCGCAGCTCGGGACGCGGTGGTACGGGAGCTCCTTCGGCTTGAGGGGCCGCAGAGATGAACCCTTGTGTTGCTTCCATGAGCTGCAGCGTTCTCGCACAGATGGAGCTCCGTGCAGAGCCCCTGTTGCTTGCTGTCATACCGTGAAGTCCCTTTGGTTACAAAGACCACGATCCCCGGGCAAACATGGCCACGTTCTGCCTGAGCTCCCTGTTTTTCCCCTGGTCCCACCAAAGGGTTCCTCCTCCCCATTTGCAATGGCCACATGCTCTCACAGGGCATTGTAGGAGCTGTGGATTCCAGAGCTCTGTCTGCTGGACGCACACCGTCCCGTTGGCCGCCAGCTATGCCATGGCCTGCCTCTTCCAAGCAAGGTGTAGCTCTGCTCCGAGCCAGTTTTGCAGCAGGATTGGCAGGGTGGGGGGATTTTATTGACATATAGGACCTTAGATTCGTGGAGGCAGGCAGAAACTCGGACAGAGTCTTGTTAAACGTCATCGCTTCCTTTTCTGGGCGCCTTCGGAAGGTTTGCACGTGAGGGTTTGTATTTCAGAGCCCTCTCAGAGGGAATGCAACGAGGCTGGAAGCGGCTGCTGGGCAGGGGAGTGTCAGGAAAAGCCAGAAGTGACAGTGGGTTTTGGTTCCTTCTCCTTCCAAACCTGTTTCCCCTTTGCTTATACCCACCGCATCCTAATGTATGGATCTGGAAAGGGGATTCTTTTTTAACGTCTCTCAAAGTAATCAGCAGGGCAAGCAAATACCCCCGCCGTTATCAATGGCTGTGTGTGTGATCTAACAAACGTGCCAGGGGGTGTACAGCACTGTCCTTGGTCAGCTGAGTACAGTCACAGCCATTGGATGCTGTGTCATGAGCTCTGTCGTGATCTGATGAAACAGAGTCCAGGAGGGGATACATCAAATCAACCAGACCCCATTCGTGGTGTTAGAATTGTCACACTGACAGGCTGTGCCTCGAGCAGTGCTGCCCTTCCTTCTCTTTTCGAAGCATTTTGCTTGTGTCCGTGTTGGTTTTCTCTTTGATATATTAAAAAGAGAAAAGACCTAATCGTGAATACTGAAGGATCATTACGGCTGATAAAGGCAGCTCTGGCTTTTGGATAAACACGCCACACCGACCTCAGCTCCGTTGACTTTTTTTCGTAGCCATCAGTTGATGTAGTGGCTGTTTGATTCCATCTATTGCACGCTGGAAGATAGCTTCAGTTAGATGAACATTCTGCAAGCCTGGTAGGAATAAATGGGTTTCTAGAGACTGCCTTCGTCTCTTCTCCACAGTCCCTGTTTTTTCATGCAGACAGCATCCGAAAGCCAGCAATCTGTGGCTGAGCAGGGAAGTCTTGGTTGGGTTTTTATTAAAGCTATGATGTGCTGACTGGCTGAAAAGTGTCAAAACTGCAGGCTTGTAACATCAACAAAATAAGGCAGGATGCTGTTCGCACGGGAAACGAGTGCTGAAAGCATAAATGGGCCCTGCAAGGAATGGGTGGGTCTGGGCATTTCTCTGGGGTAAGGGTATGATGCACATCAGACCCTGGCACTTTTTAATTAGAAAAGCCAAAGACTTGAGGTTTATGACACGTGACTCACCTTTGCCTTCCTCTCTCCTCTGCAGTCGTTCCTCGGCTGGGTTTTCCTCTCAAACAAAACTACAGCTGAAGTAGAACTGGAGGTGTTAGAGAAGCACCAAGCCCGGTGTGAGCAGGCTGGGATTGCTGGCAGGATATGGGGTGGTGTTTTAAAGTCAGGTAGCGAGACAAGGAGCTGATGTGAGCCAAACAAAAACCTCATCGTGCCTGCGTCCCTGCTGCATTGCATCCGTGGGGGCATGACAGCGAAGCTTCAAAGTGAGCAAGCTGCTGTCTTCCACGTGCCAACCCCAGAGGTACCCCCAGCTCAGGCTGTGGTTTGCTTGTGTGCTGCTGATGGGAAAGCCTGGTTACTGCTGTGGAACAGAAGTGCTTTGTGCCCTGGATAACGAGCACTGCATCAGGACAGAACGATCAGAATCCCGTCCTGGGTGCTCCTGCACAATGCAAATACAGTTCTCTTCCCTCGGGAGAGGGCTGTGCTTAGAACTGAATTAGAAAGAGGCTGAGTTTGGGTGTGCAGCTGAGCAAAGATTAGAATTGGAATTGCCTAAATGTTTTGGCTCAGGCAAGAGCTGGGAAACAAATCCAAGGATTCCAGACACGGCTGATGTTTTCAAGCGTGGATCTCGAGCTGTTCTTTGGAGGTGGTTTTTCTGAACAGTATCAGGTCTTGGGAAATTGGACTCTCCAGAGCAACACCTTTTGGGGAGCAGAGCTCCTGGGTCCTCCCAGAGCTCAGCCTAAGCTGTGGTCACTGGGGGTCCCATCCAGACATCCCATGATTGGGACTGGGAACAGCTGCTTATCTCAGCTCCTGCAGAATCATGTAGAGACAAAAAAGAGTGCATGAACGGGCCTTCATCACGCTGTTCTGTTTGCAATGCAGGAGGTCTTCGAGGAGCTACAGTGGTAGATGCCTTAGATACGCTGTACATCATGGAACTGGAGGAGGAATTCCAAGAAGCAAAAAAATGGGTGGAGAAGAGCTTTGACTTGAATGTGGTGAGTCAGTTACCAGGAGTGCCTGTCTATATCACAGGATGCTCAGTGCATGTTTGGTGAGTTCTAATTGCAGAGCCTTCTCTAAGAGTCATTAGAGGAGGGGAACTTTGAGGGAGGTATTACTTTCGGAGCAAGCTACATAGATGATCACTGCTGTCCTTTCCAGCCCAAGCCATTCTGTGATTCCTGATGGAATCACATCAGTGGCATGAAGGGAGTGTTCAAATCAAACCACAGCTCCAACTTTTGTGTTTTAATGCCAGCTTACTTCTCTGTTACAAAGAACGCATGCAGCTCCTTCATCACGTGGGTGGGCATGACTGGCATTCACATATTCATAAAAGAGCACATTTGATAAATTTGATTAATGCTCTCAGCACGTTACTGAATCAGTAAGCAAGGGACAGAATCAGCGGGGAAATAATTTATCTGGATTTCATAAAAGCTTTTAGTCTGCAGAACGGACTGATCCGCAAAGACAAGGATGAATGCTGCGGGTTGATCGGTGGTGTCAGAGAGCACAGCAGAAGGAGAGGAGCAGGGAGCCTGGTTCACAGTGGTTCTGTACAAGTGACTCTGACAGCCCCAAGGAGCGAGGCAGGGACTCCCAAGACCCCAAATTCTGTTTGAAACTGGATGCCCTGCACTGTCTTGGGCAATTTCAGTTGTCTCAAGGGGTGTTTGCTCTGGTTTGTAACCTGCAGAGAGAACAGCCTGGTGCACAGGGCCGAGTGCCCCTTTGCTTTGCCCTGCTTGCTAAAAGTGCTGTGTTGGTGAAATATCTTTCCATTTTGTGGCTTTATGCATTTGCATGAGGGCAGGAATCATTTATCATGCAGGCTGACTAGCTAGGAGCCTGTGTTCTCTGTAGTCCTATTTTGAATGCAGCCCTTCTGACATTTGCTGATCATCCGTTGGGCAGGTAGAGCAAAACTTGTTCCAGGTGAGCGGGTTCTTGAGCGACTGATTCAACGAACCACATCCATCTCTGCCTGCTGTCTCTGGTGCAGATGGGTGCCATGCAGTTTGTCTCTCCATCAGCATGCCCCTGACTGCGTGCATGCTGTGGGCCTTTGTGATCCTGCAAACTGGGCTGAGTCCTTGAATGGCAGAACCTACCTCGTGCAGGAAGAGCTTCAGTCTATCCAGTGCAGTGCAGTCTTCACCGAAAAATGGAGAGCGTCTGTACAATTTTTTTCTTGAAAACACGCATTTCAAAGAGTTTTGCAGAGTGTAACCCCAGAGACAGGGTTGAATGGCTGGGCAATAAATCTGCCTCACCTGATTTAGACATTGTTAGCTGGAAATAGATGGGCAGTTTGGGTGCTTCTCTTCCCCTCAGGCTCCTGCTAGCGTTGTAGAGCAAACAAAGTGCACTGAGATGGGAAAGTGAGATGCTGCAGGAAGACTGGGAGGCTTTGGGATCTGCCTGCAGTCTGTTCCCCTCTGCTGCCCTTTGTGTGTGTGTGGACTTTGCAGTCACAAAGTTTGTCGTTATGTGTTTTCAGAACGGAGAAGCATCCTTGTTTGAGGTGAACATCCGCTACATTGGAGGACTGCTGGCGGCGTACTACTTAACTGGAGAAGAGGTTTGTGTCAGCAGCTCTGTGTCCTACACCATCACCGAGGCTGAACCGAAAGGGTTCTCCAGCAGCTTTAGCCTGAGCATCAGATGATCTTGCCATAACAACGGGCTAAACCTGTCGTTTTTACGTATATTGAAACACCACTGATATGGTTTGATTCTCATGTAATTACTTTGCGTGGCTCATTTGCGCAGACTTTTCCTTTTGTGAGCAGTTGTAGCAAGACACGTTTTCAGTTGGATGCGTTGCTCCCCAGTGAAATGCCACTTGCGGTGATGATTGCATTTATCCTTGTTCCTTTGCATTCTAAACGTGGGCAGTATTTCATCAAACATCATTCCAGGCTCTGTTTCAACCTAAGGAAGGCAGCTGGTTAGTGGCAAGTGCTCCAAACTTTGCCTGAAGGGTCTGCAGCATTAATTTGTCAGATAAAGTGCCCTGGGGCACAGGGAAGGAGGGTCTGTCGAGCTGCCAGGCAGGGTGCCTGTGTCCTGCCAGCTCATATGATAGCTCATGGTACAGCTCCGTGCAGGGTGCTGGTGCCCAGCAGGTTTGTGCTGGGGGGCAGAGCCCGCTTTGTGGCGTGGTGGAGCAGCCATTCGTGGATGCTGCCTTCCTCCTGCAGTCCTGGCTAAAGCAGGAGGCTCTCGCTCCCACTTTCCTTCTTTCTCTCAAGCCGGATAGAGTCGAGGGCTTAGTGCCATAATCTGTTTTGTAATACAACCAGACTGGAATTTTACAGCTGGTTGTGGAGAGATTAAGAGGTCATTCCTTTACCCCAGAAGCCTTAGGGAAGCAGCAATTCTGTTCCGAGGGGGAGTTTTGTGAGTGAAGATTGGCTGTTAAATGAGAGTTTAGCCCTCGTGCCATACGCTGACCGTGGTCGTGTTCTGTCTGCTGTAGTAGGATGGGATGGCTCATCACTGCGCGGTGGCACCATTGATCCTCGAAGCCGCTCTGTTAATTAGGTTGCATTTAAATGACTTCCAGGAATGACTTCTCTCTGTGATTCCTGCGCAGGGAAAACTCTCAAAGACTCAGTGCCCTGACTCAAGTCCATGCCCTGTCACAGCTTCAGCAGACTTCAGATCAACAGCAAAAAGAAACCACATTAAACCATAGAACTCCAGCAGCGACCTCTTGAAGTGCAGTCAGCAGCCAGGGCAGTATCTGTTGTATATGCACCAGGCTGAAAGGCAAAATTCAAGTCCCTGTCTTCTGGCTTTCACTTCTGAATCAAATCCCTACCTCTTTGTAGGCATATCAATAGGCTGATAGCCCCCAGGAGAGCTCAGGTTTCCTCACTGCTGTAATTTTGGAGCAGTAAATTCCTGCTTTCTTGGAATTACTGTGACAGCTTGGGCTGATACGGGAGGGGGGTAGAGGTAAAAGGCTTCTGCTTTATCTCTTAAGTCACCTACAAGCTTCTCTTGATGTGGACTAAGCTCTGGAGCAAAGATTAGTGCTTACAGCAGTTTGTTCCAAAATAATTATGTATGATGATTTTGTGCTGCAAGGCACCATAAGCTGTAATTTGATTTGAAAGCTCAAAAACTCAGGCATTATGAATGGGAAGGGAGCAGCCTAGCCAGGAAACTATGAATCCCTCCAGGAAGTGAGTTGCAAGTTAAAGATTGTTCCTTGGGAATCGTGTTTTTTGCAACTGGAGATAACAAACGTGTTGTAAATCTGTCATTGCTTCACCCTGGTCTTCTGATTCTAATTCGGTCGTTTCACCCCCATGTGTGCACTTCCACACTGGGAAAATGTAAGAATTTGTCCCAAGAGAGCGCTCTGTGGGTCAGTTCAGGTCACTGAAATGTGTTGCTGCGATATTTGGGGTATTCTGAGTGCTCTCATACGAGCTGAGGGTTTGGCAGGGGACTTGAGAATGGATTTTTTTGAGGATATTAAAATAGACAGCAAAGTTCACTACGGCTTTTGGTTCAGACCTGTGACTGAAGTGGCAGATCTGTATGCTGCAGCCCTTTTAGCTTATTATGGTCTGTTTGAAAAGGTAAGTTTAAAAGATTCCAACACGACTGGTATTCACGAGCAGTCCATCATATACTTACCCTCTCTTCTTCTTTTAACAGGTGTTCAAGAGTAAAGCTCTGGAACTCGGGGAGAAACTTTTGCCAGCTTTTAACACCCCCACGGGTATCCCACGTGGCGTCATAAATCTGGGCAGGCAAGACACGTGTCCTTACAAGCATGTCATTTTATTATTGAATGTAAAAGACCAGCACCCAAGCAGGAACAGCAGCAGTTTCTCAGAGCTGCCCCCCCTCTAGTGCAGATTCTTCGAGGTCATTTCTTTTGCCAACTCAGAACCAAGAAGTGCCTTGGCAGAGACTGCAGGTGACTCGAAGCCAGCTGTGTTTTATTAATTTTGGACTATCCCCCGGTTTCTTCCTCTGATTCTTGGCAGGGCTCCCTGCTGCAGTAGCATTTTCTTCGCTCTCATTTTCTGTGAGAGGTTATTTGTAGTCTGTACGTTTTGCAGCGTGCCCAATCAAATGCATATGAATTTATCCAGGTTCCGTTTTCGTAGAGATTTGGAAAGGAACTGGATGGGACTGGCTTACAGTTGTGCTGCTAGGAAGGGAGGAGATGCAGATCCTCTAGTCCTCTCCCTGGTGGCAGCACCTAGCCAGGCGTGTAGCCTTCACTTAGAGCCACAGCATTTGATTTCAGGTAGGTGTGGTGGCCTCGTGCTGGAGGGGAGCTTTAGGAGAACTGGGTTAAATAGCTTGTTGAAGGTCACTTGGAAAAGAGAGGCAAACTTGCAGGCTGGACTCCCAGTCTCTGATTCTCACCAGCAGACGTTGTTCCCTGCCAAGAGGGGCTCATTGGTTCCTCTCGATGCCTACTGACAAATTCCCCTGGGTAAAAGCAGCGTGCCAGATGAAGCACAGACAGCAGGAAGTGTGGGTTAACAAAAGCCTTTCATCCTCCCCTCTTGCAAAACTCAGAACAGCAGCCATGAAAATCATTACTCATCTCTCAGCCCAGATCTCCTGTTTGGCTCCCATCTGTGAAGTGCAAGACTGTCAGATGTTTGGCTCATGGTGATCCATTGCTTAAATCCCACTGTCACCCTTTTTTTGTTCCATCTGCATGGGATTCTGCTGAAAATTCAATCCACCGCCACCAGCACTTGGTCTGTTTTCCCAGAAGAGACATTTTGCTTCTTCTGTAACTGATAAAGACTCGGCATAGCCTAACCTTTCACAGAAATGCCAAATCCTCCCGTGCCCTTTGTGAAGACAATTGAAACCATCTGTGTCTGTCCAGACGTTCCCCATATGTTTTGCTGATGACCTTTTCTAAGTGCAAAGAAAATAAGAAGAAAACTGAGCCCGCAATCCACCATGTTACTGGCTTGAGCTCTGGCATCAGGGCCACGAAACTCTGTGAGGGCTTGGAGCATCAGTTGGTTTAGGAGTAAGGATGATGTCAGCCAAATCTGTTGTCTTACCAGTGCAGGAACATGATGAACAACCAAAGGCCACGAGGGAGTTGTTCATGCGCTGGAAATGGAAACAGAGCAAAGAAGTGATGCTGTGAGAGCCCAAATGTCAGGGCCAAGCCAAAACCCAGAATAGTTTTGCAAGAAGGGATGGCCTCCTAAGTTTGATTTTTCTAAGCATCTGCTAATTCCAGAGACCTCATCAGCTCAAAAGCACAGGTCCTGTAGCACGCGTGTGCTTTTGTTGGTGGTAGCTTTAGTAGATGTTCAGAAATTTGAAGCAAGCAAAAGTTGGCCTCAAGTCAATTTTTGAGGACCCAAATAGAGAGACAACTCCGTCCCCTCTTCCTAGGGCTGCCTTTCTCTGTTCCTGCGCCTCACAGGGCATTTTCCTCTTGTCCCCTCCCCAATGCTGGGCTTCCCTGTGGCCTTGTGTTTTCACGCAGGCTCCAGTATCATATCCCATAGAGACTTCTTTTCCATCCTGTCGATCCTTGCCACGTTGTCTGCCAGGTCCTAGAAGTACATCATCATCTCAAGCTGCTGCTCCGCGCTCTCCCTCTGTTGCACTGTGACTTCTCTCCTGTTCCAGCTCCCTGGCTCCTCCTGTTCTTCACAGTTTCTCTAAGCTCTCTGCATTCCCAAATCCTTTTGGCTTGGCACTTTTGCTGCTTTGGAGTTAGGGAGGGAGATGATGCAGTTGCTCTTGGTCTTGCTCACACCTGGGCAGCGTTTAAGGAAAACTCGCAAAGAGGCTAAAGAGAGTTCTAGGCATCTTCCTTTGTCTTGAAGACTAGGATCCTTGAAAAGGTGGTGTCCTCTGAGATGCTGTGGAATAGGGCATGTATGAAGACCCAGTTTGTCTAGTCTAATGCTGAAAAAATGTTTTTCTGCAAGGGGTCATTTTGGGGCAGTTCTTTAACCCCAGGGCAAATAGCAGACATACTCTGTTTCCTCCAGACCACTTCTCCCTGAGTTTTTTGCTATGATTTGTCACCCAGAGCTTGGATTCTTGGCAGCAGGATCCCTGCAGGCAGCGGCTTGCTGCATTTTTTGGGTGGAAGTTCCCAGGGGAGGGTTGTGTCAGCCACTGTGACCCCACAGAGCAGCTGTCACAATAAACATAGCCTCATCCAGCTGCTTCCAATCATTCATCTGAGCTAGCTCAGGAAGCAGTTTGCTTGTGAGGTCGTATTTGTTACAATCTGCCTTCAGTGCAGTAATTGGTGATAGATAAGAGAGGACCGTGGGGATGGATTAGTGCACCCGTCCTAGGGGCAGGTCCTGCCAGGTTCAGCAGATGTGTCCAGCGTGTCACTCACACCAGCGTTGCTCTGTTGGCCTTTCAGCCTGCCCGGGGAGGTTTCATCCATAAACGCTTGATGTTATTGGGGCACCCACTGCAGCTGCAGTGTCTTCAAAGGAGAAGTTGGTCGTAGAGCATCCTGACCCTTTGAAGGGAAGGCTGACGTGTGGCAGTGAGCGACCGTGCTGTCTGGAGCTGGGAGCATATTGCTTATCTCATAACTCTCTCTGCCTGGAGGTGGAACAAACTGCTCTGGACCTGGAATGATTTTCCTTATATCACACAGAGGAGGAGCCTTTTTCAACTCAGAACATTGTTGGTTTTAGCCTCTCGTAAGCAGCATAAGCACTTTTGTTCTCATAGCCAAGCTTTTCGATGCTATCCGCTGTTCTCCCCTAAAAACACTGGAGACGTGCTACCTCGTCTGTACCAACCACAAGCAGTTCTTGCAAGGAGAAGTGAAAATAAAAGCCATGCTGCTTCTGAGGTAGCTCAGCCACGCTTCCCTGAGCAAGAACCTGCAGAGGCCGTTTTGACCCATGGGCAGAGGTCACCTTCAGTGTCTGTGCAGCTTTCAGAGAGGTGCAGAGCTGCAGTGTGGGGCACTGGAATCCAAGAAGGAAAGGCGTGGTTTGTGCTGGGGTGACCTCAGGCTTTGGCCATGTTTTCCTGGCACTGAAGGTTTCCCTTTTCTCTCCTTGCAGCGGCATGAGTTGGAGTTGGGGTTGGGCATCTGCTGGAAGCAGCATCTTAGCAGAATTTGGGACCTTGCACTTAGAATTCCTGCACCTCACCGAGCTCTCTGGCAACCCAGTGTTTGCGGAAAAGGCAAGTACTTCCCGGCTCCATCCTTGGTAACTGGTCTCTTTGTCCTCGTGGGGGCAGGGCTGGAGTAGAGCAGCACTTTGGTTTGTCCGCAGCAGGGAGCGTGGCAGCTGTCCCCTCTTCCCAACCCCAGCACAACTTGCAGAGGAGAAACCTTCCAGAGTGGGATGCGAGTTCAGAAACCTGTGTCCTGCAGGGTGCAAAGCTCACCAGGCTCAGAGCACCGTGTGCACCCGCTCCCTAGAAAGGCCACTAGCAGCATTTCTCATGGGTCCCATCCACACCAGCTGGCTCTGTAAAGCATGAACCCCAACGTTTTCTCTGACCATTCCCGTTTGCTGCGAGCCCCTTCCTCTGCCTCTTTCCATCACTTGTAAGGAAGGGAGAGGCGAGCGCTGAAAACACAAGTGCAAGAGGATGCGACACTGACAAGCAGAATTGCATCCATATTCCAGGTTCAAACTGTGGCATTCTGAGCCGAGTCGAGCCCCTATCTCCAGTGTAACATGTTTTCCTCTTTGTCTCTTAAGCCTGTAGGATTGTAAGGACAGAAGTTCTCTAATGGACTCCCCTGAGCTGCCCGTGTCTGCTGTGTGCCACAGAAAATGTATGGCATTCATCTTGACACCCTCTGAGAGAGAAAACGTAGGATGATAGGGGCTCAAACAGCTCAGCCTGTGGGAAATGACTTCAGAGAAACGGATCAACTCGTTAATTTGCAGCTTGGGACTTGTGTGATTTTAGCAGGAGTAAAGTCCATCTGTGTCTTTATTCAAACACCGTGCTACTAAAATTCAGTAAATATTATGCAGCCTGACGATTTAGTTGGAAGTACCAACTGAAGTCTGTAGCCAGCTTTTACACACAGATTGTCTGATTTTATAAAAGGTTTATGGAGCATATTAGCTGCTCTGTAGGTTTTAGTAGAATATTTATGCTGCTTCCCGTTTAATGGCATCCCTTATGGGAAAGGCTTGTTGGATTTAATTGGGGTGAAACCAAGAGAGGCTTTGGAGTGTAAGGCTGTTGTAGCATATTAAAGGAGCTGTCGGTTGTTGAAACTGGAGGCACCAGCTCATCATGTGGAGTGACCACATGGTGAACGTAAGTGCTGTGTGAGTCAGCCCTTCCTGCTGCTCCCGTCCATTTGTGTCTCGAAGAAAGAAATCACCTTCCACGTCCCGTACGTTTCCACCCTTTGGGATTGCATCTGAACCAGTGCTGGGAAACTGCTTGTCGTGGTTGCAGAGCTGGGGCCCTGGGGGGGGGGGGGTTTAGAACCCCTGTTAGAATCCCACAGAACTGGCTGGGGATTGCACTGAGGAGTGCAGCAGGAAGGTCTCTCACTGCAGAGCCACATCATTAGGTCCAGCTGATGGTCGTTAGGTCCAGCTGATGGTCGTTAGGTCCAGCTGATGGTCGTTAGGTCCAGCTGATGGTCGTTAGGTCCAGCTGATGGTCATTAGGTCCAGCTGATGGCTCGAGTGCTGCAGGCTGTGTTCAGCCAGGGGGTGACACTGGCGAATGGCAGAGCTCTCAGTGACACTGAAAACCACTGATGCTGTTTTTCAGCCGACAAGTGACGGTTCCTGTCTGTGATCTCTCCTAGGTGCTCAACATCCGCAAAGTCCTGAAAAGAGTGGAGAAGCCGCAGGGCCTTTATCCCAACTTCCTCAGCCCGGTGACGGGGAACTGGGTGCAGCGTAGGTATCGGTTTGCGCTCAGAGTCCTGCTCGGTGCATTTCTTTCCCTCCTTCTTTAGATTAGAGATTGGCTTGAGGAGTGTCCCAGCAGAGCATCTCGAAGGAGTGCAGTTGTCTCGTTAAACCAGAGCTGTCCTTCGGTGCTGTGAAGACAGAAAACGGGCTTCTTGCTTTGCCCCACGGATTGATCTTCAGCCTCATTCCAATCCCTGCCTAAGCAGTTCAGCTTCCCCTCCACCTTTGGCTCTGCAGAGCTGCTGCGAGGAGATGTTCCACCTGAAAAATGAATGCCCTGTCTTCTACCGCAGCCCTGCGGTGCCGCTTCCTTGGTGTTATTCCCAGCAACTGGCGTGACACCATCCCAGCAGCAGCCCTAACTCTTCCCATCCCCTGGTGCTGCGAGGAGAAGCGCCTGCCTCTTCGATCTGCTGTTGCCATAACTCATCGTTATTGAATCTTGGGGAAACCGAAGAGCCACGCTTTTAATTCAGATGTCTAAAATACTCGGCTTGGTACTCAGGATTAATCTTTTCTACCACTAACTCTATTTCTGTCTGCGAGTTTGGCTTCATTGTTCTGAACTCCTGTTCCTTGCTGACATATAGGCAGACCTATTGCTGCTGCTCAGAGCTTATTAAAAGTAGCCTCTGGTTACTTTTTCTGGGGCATGGAAGCTACACCAAAGGAGTCTGGATGTTCATTCTCCTAGGCTGTCACGTCATGGGGGCAACCTACAGCACAGAGTCCCGTGGCTGTTGCTCATAGTGTGACATTCGTGGTCTGGATCCATATTCCAGGGAGAGAAAAGGCTAATCAGCCTCTTCTGCATCCACAGCGCTGCTGATGCGAGATAGATTAGGGCCAAAGTGGGGAGGCAGCTGCTGTCTGCCACAGAGCTGTTCCCTGTAGGTGCCAGACTCTCATTTTCTCTCATCATTAAAGCTCTTTGCGGGAAGATGTTTTTCTTGGAATTGCAGCGATTTTCTTAAGAGGCGAATCTTTGACCTGGCTGAGCAAGCGCTTCTAAATGAAGAGCTAGTGCTGTACCTGCATTTGTTACCTTCAGGATATTAGGGCACGGTCCCCTGCTGAAAGAAAAGATTTGTTTGTGCACAGTGCCTCAGAGGCAGAGCTGTTGCCATATGGAAAGCAATTATGTACCAGAGCTCCTGCTTTGGTGATTTTATGAGCGACACACTTAAGATCACAGAGATCTCTTTGGAGACAGCCTGTGCAGCCATTGCTTGTAGATACTCTGTTGTCTTCTGTTTTGTTTTTTTCTCCTGGATTCACGTGTCTGATCTCGTTGTTCTGCTATGGATTATTCCGTGGATCGTTGGACGTGCCGTGGGAGGCATGGTTGCTTTTAAGGTCAGGCAAACGCGTGGCTGTTGATCTCTCCTATTGGTAGGACTTAGCATTTAGAACAAGCCTCGGGGCGTTAGATATGTACAATAAAAGGGGAAATAAAAATGTGAACAGCTAACTCCAAAACCCTGCTGCACCTGCTTACATTTAAAATGAGGGAGCTTGCAGGCACAGAGGTGGACGTAGCTAATTAACAGGGACTGTTCAGTCCACGGGGGGTGATTTCTCTTGTTCTTCTTAAAAGGGGCGTTCTCGGCTGCTTCAGAGAATTAATGTTGCTTTTTTCCCCCGTGGAATGGTTTAAAGATATAAATCCATCCAGCAGTTCCCTGCCAGGCAGAAACCTGCTGCTGTCCTTCCCGTTTCAGCCTGCAGTTCGTTAGCGTCCTCCTCTCTGCGGAGGTCAAAGCATCTGACGAAGTAGCCTTGAAAATCATCATTCTCCAGAAGAAAAATGCTCGGTGCTCATCCTTGTACCTGGCACGATCGTTTTAATGCACCAGCAGCTCCGGCCTTTCCCATCCCGCTATGAGACCAGAAGACCAATGGCAGAACCTGGAGGTCCTTGCAGCAGTCCCTTTCTGGCAGCTATGTCTGATCTAACATGCATTCTCCTTTTCCTGAGGCAGGGAGACAGCACCTGGCAGCTTCGTGTAGGTAGAGATGTGTCAATATCTGCCATTGCACGTCGTTTATGGAGCTCGGATTTGTGGTGATTGCTTCATAAATGAGAAGTATCTTCAAGTTGAGGTACCGGTAACTTGGAAAATAAGACATCCGAATGGCTCTGGTGAACCTGTAAAATGTTTTGGAAAGGGAAAGAATGTTTTTCTTTGGATTGCGCTTTCCACCTTTCTTCCTTTCTAAAGAAGTGATGCTGCAGACTCTTCCCAGAAAACTGGAAAGGAGAAAAGAAAATGATATCAAATAGGACGTGGTTTTTTGTTCTTTCTAACACAGCTACTCACTGCGTGTCCTGAACCCGAGTTCTTTTTTGGCTTTCCCACTACAGACCATGTCTCTATTGGAGGGCTTGGAGACAGCTTTTACGAGTATCTCATCAAATCGTGGTTGATGTCAGACAAGAAGGACACTGAAGCAAAAAAGATGTACGACGATGCACTAGAGGTAAGGAGCAGGTTCACAGAATCATAGAATCGTAGAATGGCCTGGGTTGAAAAGGACCTCAAAGATCATCGAGTCTCAACCCCCCTGCTGAGTGCAGGGTCGCCAACCACCAGCCCAGGCTGCCCAGAGCCACGTCCAGCCTGGCCTTGAATGCCTCCAGGGATGGAGCATCCACAGCCTCCTTGGGCAACCTGTTCCCGTGTGTCACCACCCTCTGAGTGAAAAACTTCCTCCTAATAGCCAACCTAAACCTCCCATGTCTCAGTTTAAAACCATTCCCCCTTGTCCTATCGTTATCCACCCTTGTGAGCAATCATTCTTTCAAGTGTTGGAAGGCCACAATGAGGTCTCCCCGAAGCCTTCTCTTTTCCAAGCTAAACAAGCCCAGTTCCCTCAACCTTTCCACATAGGAGAGGTGCTCCAGCCCTCTGATCATCTTGGTGGCCTCCTCTGAACTCGTTCCAAGAGCTCCACATCCTTCTTGTGCTGGGGCCCCCAGGCCTGGACGCAGTACTCCAGATGGGGCCTCACAAGAGCCGAGTAGAGGGGGACCACCAGCTCCCTGTCCCTGCTGCCCACTCCTCTTTTAATGCAGCCCAGAGCATCGTTGGCCTTCCGGGCTGCCAGCACACACTGCTGGCTCATGTCCAGCTTCTCATCCACCAGGACCCCCAAGTCCCTCTCCGCAGGGCTGCTCTCAAGGAGTTCTTCCCCCAGTCTGTATCAATACCTGAGATGGCCTCAGCCCAAGTGCAGCACCTTGCACTTGGCCTTGTTGAACCTCATGAAGTTCTCATGGGCCCACTTCTCCAGCCTGTCCAGGTCCCTCTGGATGGCTTCCCTTCCCTCCAGTGTATCAACTGCACCGCTCAGCTTGGTGTCATCTGCAAACTTGCTGAGGGTGCACTTGATTCCATTGTCTGTGTCATTGATAAAGATGTCGAAGAGCACCGGTGCGCAGTGTCTTTGGTGGGGGGCATTGTTCGTCAGATTGTTTCTGCTGAAAGTGTTGTACATCTTCGAGTTCCTCTGATACTCACTCCTCACCCTATCCACTAAGTATCCTAAGATCCTGCTTTTCATCTCCTTAGGCAATAGAGAAGCACTTGGTCAAAAAATCTGCAGGAGGATTGACCTACATTGCTGAATGGAGGGGTGGCATCTTGGACCACAAAATGGGCCACTTGGCTTGCTTCTCCGGGGGCATGATAGCGCTTGGAGCCGAACACGCCGGAGAAGAGAGGAAGCAACACTACATGGATCTCGCTGCAGAAATAACAAACACGTGTCACGAGTCTTACGCACGCTCAGGTAAACCTGTGGGCTGCCCAGAAACCATTGGTAAGGAAGAATCTGCAGCTTAAGAGACTCGGGTTTTGTGTGGCTGAGGGTCGCAGCAGGGTGTTTTGTGCTTCAGCAGCACCTTCATCCCTCCTGATTTTCACTTGTTCTTTCTCTAGAAGAAAAAACTGTGTTCTATAGAGCAGACAGCTGGAGCAGAGGGACAGACAGATGTGAGCTCCTGTGGCAGAGTTGGGGGGTGAAGCCAGAGCTGAATCATAGGCCTGCCTCCCAGCCCCAGAACTAGCCTTCTCCCGGCAGGACTACGGTTCAAATCGATCCTCTCACATCTCTGGGCAAACAAAACGAGGAGATTAACAGTGATTAACTGCAAGGTGTCCCACTATATGGAGCAGAGCAGCTGAGAAGACCAGCAGGAGACCTGCAGCTGCTGATAGGAACTGGAAAAATGAAATTACTCATCCCTTCCCTGCTGTCTAAGGAGGGACTGGTTAAATATTTCATTTTCACAAGTCCAGTACAATGTATTTCACCTACGCAGTGTGCTTATCAGTCAGTGCTTTGGGAGAGCAGTGACTGGCAATGAATGAGAGACTGGGTACATTTTCTGCCTACGGGGCTTTCAGCAAGATAAGCTTGCTTTGGACTCTGCTCCTTTCTTTGGAAGCATCTCTGTAGCTCTTCTGAGCCTGCAGGCAGAAAAGCAGTAGTCACCTTTCCAGGACCTTGTCAAGCATCCTGTCTGCACTGCTTGCAAAGATTGTTTCACCAAATCAGCCACCCCGTATTGGCAGTTGTGGCCTGGCATGCTTTCCTAACAAGCTTTAGGTTAGCCTGAAATTATATTTGCAAATAAGGTAGGAGGGGTTTTTTGGTGTTTTTGTTTCTTTTTTTCTTTCCCCCCCCAGCACTTAGAGACATAAAGCAGATCACCCAAACTAAAAATCCTCTGGCTGAGAGTGCCTGCAGCCAATCTTCACCTTCAGCAGTATCCATCAGCACAAAAAGGACAAGGGCAGGCCTGCCCACACTGATGACAGTGCTGTCATTTCTGCAAGCTCATTGTTTGCAGAGTGTGCACCGGCTCTCAGCAAATAGCACAACTAGCAGACACTATCAGATCCCCATGTAGATAGGAGGGCCCAGGGGAAGTGTGCAAAGCGTGTATAAAAATAAAATGACTGCCTGAAACGCAGCCATGTGGTAAACGTATAGGTGCAGCAAGAGGAACCTGATGTGGCATGATCATGTCAGCAGGTCTTGAAAGAAGGATTTGAACGCGAGCTGATGTTTGCAGGAGATTGAGAGCTTTGCATAAGGGGCACTCAACAAAATCAAGGTACTTGTAATGTTTTATTCATGAAATGTCAGTGAAATGGATTAAGCTTTCCCCATCCACCTGATGTCCTTTTTTCAAGGCTGCCAGTGGACAAGAAGGAAAGGCAGAGCAAGTGGTTGCAGGTCCCGGGTACCTCCCCTTTTAGCTTCCCTCCACCAGTGCAGTTGAAATGGCTCAATTTGCTGTACTGCTAAGTGTGAAACAATCACCCCTGCTAGTCTGAGAGCACTGCATCAATATCTCAGTGATGGCAGGTTCAGTCACACGGTTTGACTTTCCTCATTGAGGCTCTGGGAAACGATTAGCCTCTCTGTATGCTCTCACTTGGGTCCTGAGTTTGTCTGCAGTGGTGAACTCTGCTCTCTCCACGCTCAAATCCGGCCCAGGTCTTTGTTTTTGTTGTTTTCTTCAGTTGTGTTCACCCTCGGAAACACTTCATCCTCAGCTAAGCAGTAGTTGGGCATACCACAGGATGAGCAGTAACTCTGACACGTGTCCATGACCGATCTTCTCTTCTGACCTCGTGCAAGCCTGAGTCAAACATCTGCATCCTGAACAGCATTAAAGCACCTGGGCAGCCTGTTTACTTGCTTGCCCAAGCTGATTATTCCTGTGTGTGATTTTGTTTAGATACCAAACTTGGCCCCGAAGCCTTTCGTTTTGATGCTGGAACTGAAGCCATGGCAACCAGACTCAGCGAGCGCTACTACATCCTGCGCCCAGAAGTGGTGGAAAGCTACGTGTACATGTGGCGGCTGACACACGATGTCAAGTACAGGCAGTGGGGCTGGGAGGTTGTGAAGGTACGGCTGGAAAACGCCCAGGGGTCACTCTTGCAGGCTGCTGGATGCTGACAAGAATCTCTCCTTCCAAGTTGGGAAAAAGAGCAGAAATTATTTAAATTTTGAGGGGCTGAGAAACATTCGCAGCGGGGCAGGGCTGAACAAAATAGCTCGATTCAGTGCAGCTTCTTTGCTGGTTGTAGTGAATGTTTTCTTCACCCTCTTGGGCTCTGTTGAAATCAGTCTGAGTTTATGGAGAGGAGCGCTGCAGCCAGCAAAACGTGATGTTAACATGACAGCTTTCTGCAAAAAGGAGTCAACTTTGTATTTGAAATATCTGGAGTGCTCCGAACCATTGGTTTCGAGTTGACCAGGGAAAATCAGCAAACCTGGCTTTGCCCTTTGTCTTATTGTCTTCTTCCCTCTACAGCTTCCCAGCCAGGAAGTCCCTCACCTCTCCCTAGCTTGTGCTGTTTGGCTGCTGCCCTGCATCCTAGCAGGGACTGCATTTCAGTGGCAGAGCTGTCTTTCATCTGGTGCCCTGGAAAAGAGGCTCTGCAAGCAGCTGGAGTTGCCACTTGAGATTTGCTTTTGCTGTGTGTGTAATGTCAAGGTCAATCCATCACCCAGCTGAGGCAGTTGATGTTTCTCTGGCTGTTGCATTGGAGCTAGCTTTATTCCTGGAGTAACCACCACGCTCTTCAGTGAGAGGCAGAAGCTGCTACAAACTTGGAGTTTGATTTGTAAAGTGGACTCTCATTGCAGCCCACGATGAATGTGTTGCTCCGTGCTGTTGTGTCTTACTGAGATTTCTTTTCCTTTTTCAGGCTCTGGAAAAACACTGCAGAGTAGAGGCTGGTTTTTCTGGCATCCGAGATGTTTACAGCACAGTCCCAACCCATGACAACATGCAACAGAGTTTTTTCCTTGCCGAGACTCTGAAGTAAGTGTGGTGTCACAGAGAACAGCACAATTCTTGCAAGATTTTGTCTGCAAAAATCTCTGTTAAGAAAAGTTTTTTATTTTCTATGGGGAAAATTGGGCCAAGGATATGGGTGCAGCAAAGCTTTGGTAACTTCCTCACGTAGAACTGTTGCTGTTAGAGGCAGTCTGCAGGACTCTTCTCATGTGCTGGGTTTCAAGGACTCTTCCTGTGATCCAGAGCTATTCTACATGAGTGGGAAGCTCTGATGGTTTAAGTGGCAGCTGCCCCCTCTGTCGGGTTAATGCCCTGCACAGAGTTTGACTGCAGCGTGGATTTGCTGTCCCTTGCTGCAGATCTGCCTTTGGTAGTAACTTGAGGTAACATTTGTGGGGTGGCTGAGCGCAGGTGCTCACACCAGTTTGCTGTGCTTGCTCTGGGGATGGTAACTTCCAGCAAGAGAGTGGAGCGGGCTGTCAGGAAACCTGGCACTGTGAATTATGGGAGCTGAGGCTAGCGGCAGCCCCGTCCCAGTCTGGCTCTCTTGTGCATGCTTGGAGTCTCACCTGAGCTTCTTTTAATCTCCCCTTGTGTCCATCTTCTTCCCTCTTGCCCTTACGGCTGCAGGTACCTCTATCTTCTGTTCTGTGAAGATGACGTGCTGTCTCTGGACGACTGGGTGTTCAACACAGAGGCTCACCCCCTGCCAGTCAACCACTCAAACTTTAAAGTTAAAGCGAGCGTGCAATAGTGAGGCCATTGCCCAGCACCCTGCTCCCACAGCATCGGCAGGTTACTGCATTTCCTTTCCATTAAAGGAATTTGTGTTGTTCCTGAAATGGTATTTTGGGGCACTAGTCCAATTCCGGACAGTATTCTATTGGGAAGATGAAACCATGACGTAAGCACCTTATTTTCCTCTGTGAGGAGCTCTATTAGCCTGATAATGAGATGTTTATTCTGGGCCATACTGTACACAGTTCATAGACATTCCTTTCTACAGAGAATTTATATGAAATCCACTGACTTTGCTTTATAGTGGCCAAAGGACTGGAAGTTTTCCATAAGAGACTTCCCCACGACACACACACACTCCTCCTTTCATTCTTCTGTTTCATTTTTGCCTTTTATATACTGTTGGATTTATCACCTTTCTAATTAACAGTTTTCAATATACTGTGCTTTCTAAGTGGTGTCGAAACTGTAACTGAAGCAAAACCTGTCAGCAGAATTCCTTATCCTAATGTATTTTTATATTCTTTTTTTTTTTCCTGTGCTCTTAAAACACATTTACCACCCGCCACATCTCATTTATCTTCCCATTATCGTTTTTGTGCTTTTCTACTTTTATTTGGAACTAAATGTTACGAGTCACTTGTAATAATTTCACTGCTGTAATAGTCCAATCTGTGAAACAGAATATAGGTCTTGTAAAATAAAAAGCATTTCTGGGTTGACCCTACTTTAAAGCCATATGCCAAAGAGTCGTTACATCGTGCTTGTTGAGATGACTGACAATACTGGTTGATTTCAGGAATATTTCATGAGATACGTGGACTTCCAGTGTAACCTAGCCAGAATATGGGCAGCGGTTCCCATCTGCACCAGCTCTTTTCAATTGCTTGTTCACTATCTGATACAGATGAGCAGGAGTTGTACTAAGTATCTTATTCTCTAGCCAGAAATAAATAATCCCCAGGTAAGTTTGCTGTTTCACGTGCCTTGCTTCTGGAATGAAGTAACAGGAGAAAAAGTAAGTGAAAAAACTGAAGCCAGATTGTTCTGTGTGTCCCCTTTGTGTCCTCAGTATGTGACTCTGAGCAGGATGGCTGTGCACAGACCCTGGCAGTCGTGGAGCCCTTGCTTAGCAGTCTGATTTAGCAGCTCTTGCAGCTGGGGCTGGATCTGGGGTGCTTGCTCCTGCCTGTCTTTCCTCTGGTCATTGCAAAGCTGCTGCACGGCCCTGGGTAGTTGGAGCATTTTCCTCCATCTGAAGTTGCTTGGAGCAAGTTGTGGGAACAAAAAAAATGTGTTTTGAAATCGACACCTGTGAGTTCCCCAGGAGAAATAAGGTTATCAAGCGTGGAGTTATCTTTATGCCTTGGATAATGCTGTGGGCTGGCAAGCTCAGCCTAGAGGAATGGTTATTGGTAAATAAACATCTTGGCAATGAGTCGTCTTATCGGAGGGATTTGATTACTGGGAAGCCAGCTTAGCCCAGAAGATATTTATAATGGATTGGGGGAATTCCATACATTAAAATGTCTGTTCTTGGAGTCACTCATAACAATCTGCCTGGTGAAACATACCTCCCCATAGGGCATTTCTGGCTTCCTTTAGGAGCAGATCCTTGGTGTACCATTAAAACTCTGCTCTTCTCTCCCTCAGGAAGTGAGCAGGGGTGGTATTAATAAAGTTGCACACACTTAGGAGGAAAGCCACTGTTTTTTTGCAGTTCAGTGGCTGTGTTACCAAGAAGAGTTTCTTTAGCTGCCCAGCAGGCCTGTTGATGTAAAGCTTATTGATGGATAAGTTTACTTACCACGACACTTGCATGGAGTTTAGCACCAGTCACCAAACAAAAAGCTTTCTGTTGCAAACAGCATTCCTTACAATTTCCACTCCTGCAGACTATAGAGTTCTGCAGGTACCTCTGGCTGTGCTTACAGGTACTCACAGCTAGTCACTCAAGTCAGTGGATTAATCACAGGCACTGCATTGAGATTGTCTGCATTTAGCAGGATCCAAGGATCAGCTTTGTTCCCAGGCGTAGCCTTGAGCCACAACTGGGATTCTTCTGTCCTGCAGCAATGCAGCTAACAGAAATGTTTGCCTCAGTGGTGTTCTGAAATGCTTCTGCTCTCTCCTCACTCTTTGGCCCGCCCTGAGCCTTGGCTGGATGCTTTTGCTGGAGCAGGGACCTCAGCTCTGGGATTTCAGCTCTTTCCTTGCACACACCCTGTATGCTTCCCGCTAGGTGGGGGTGGGAGGGTTTTTTGTGTTTCTCCAGATGGGAAAGCCCTCGGTTTTCATGCTCTAAGTAGATTAATGGGGTGTTACGCTTGAACCAGAGATTTCACTTTAAATGTCTTAACAGAAAAGATCTGGGAAGATAGATGTCTTTGGGCTGCTTTCCTGCCTTTTGCTTTCATGCCCCGCACTGGGTGCATGACTTGGGCATGGATTAGTGAGCGTGGTGGGGATGGGTTGATGGCTGGACTAGATGATCCTGGAGGTCTTTTCCAACCTTTATGATTCAAGCATGTGGGAATCGTGCTGTGGATACATGGTGTTTCCTACTCTAGAGTCCCCTTAGCAGGAAATGTATCAGCCTAGGTTCCTTCCTATTTCCTCTCTTGCATTCAGATTCAGGAACTGAGATGATCGCGTTAATTTTCAGCATCGGGACGTGATCCTGGTTTATGTCTGTAGGGAATTTCCTTTAAATGGAGTTCTGGTGAAAGTTTCATCGCGTGCTAGAGATGAAAACTGGCAACTTGTAGAACAGCTGGCTGTTGCCACCTGGCCATAAAAGGGAATAAGACAAAACAATCCAGAAAACAAACGCGGATCTGATCGTTTCATATCTGATGCATTGAGCTCCAGCCACCGGAGCCAGAGGTTCTGAAGTTTCAGCCATTTATTCTCATCACATTTGGGTCTGTGGCTTCATTCTGTGCGGAGACAGGTAATAAGACTTGTGGAATCAGGAATCCTTTCAATGAAACACCCTTGCATTGTCAGTGCTTTTGACTAGAGAGCCCATGGGAGTGACTTGCTGGAATGGATTGAAAATAAAGTTGCGAGGAGGAGCGAGGAATGCAAGCACATGGGAATTTGGGAGGCGTTGGCTCATGCTCTTCTGCTGAATGTGCTCTAGTTCGAAATGCCTGAACCAAACCTCGCTCTGCAGCTTTGCTGCCCGTTCCTTTTCAAGGATGAGGTGTGTTTCCCAGGTCTGCCCGCGTAGTTTTGTGTCACAGTGCATCTACCGTGGGTCAGGATGCAAGCTGCACTGCTGCAACAACCGCATCTCAGTAATTCTTAGCCCCTTTGAGAGGCCCTATGTGAAGCTGGACTTAAATTCTCCTCGCTCCTTCTTGTTTTCCAGAGGAGTTTTTTTTGGGCTGCAGTCTGACCAGCACTCGCTTCCTCAGGGGCTGTTCTGTTTCCAGGTACTTTCTCCATTTGTGGGCAGAGCTTCAATTTTAATGCTGCCTTCCATTACGTAATGATCGCTTTGACTTTAAAACAGGCCAGGTTTCGGGCTGTGGGAATGAGGCCATACATTTATATGAGGACAGGGTTTCTCTCCTCTCAGATCGTACCACTCCAGACCATGGAGGTACTCTGTGTATTCCAACGTATGGAAAACCTGTCCTACTCCAAAAAAAAACTCGATGCAAGCTTTCCATCTCTGCGACCAAATTCTTCCTATTTTTTCGTATTTTCGGCTGGACTCTCCCTGTTGGCAGAAGGGAAATGCAGGACAGTATTTTCCTGCTGGGGGAATTTTCATGGTGGAAATCTTCCTCGTTATTTCTCTATCAGGAGGCTTTCCTTTGATACAGGGGTGCCCGGGTGGGCCACTCCGCAGATGTCTGAATATTTGAAATTCTTCCTCAGCGCTGTAATGTGCAATCTCAAGAACCAGCAGCACGGAGCCAAAAGTTGGTTTTGTTCTCCTTTGAGGAGGATTGCTTCCCAGCAGATGCCCTGAATTACTTCACCTTTTGCCTTTCTTTCTTTCTTCCTATCAAATAATTCAACGCTTTGTCATTTTTATATGCTCGCTGATGACACTGGAAATGGTTGGGATATAAAATGAGCCCCTCTGCTTCTTATCTACACGATACCATTTGGGCTCTGCCAGCTGCTCTATCAGGTCTCCTTTTCCATCTGCAGGGTCTGTCATTTCATGTCACCTCTTGCTCATTTCCCGGACACTCAGGTGTATTTATCCTGTCTCAAAGCTGTCTCATCCTGTTATATTTTATGCTCTAAAAGCACTTGCTAGGTTATTTGAGGTAAACTAAAGCTCTCCACACCTCTCTGTCCAACCTAGTGAGTCTAGGAAAGCTTAAAGCACATCTGAAGTGGAGACCAACTCTCTCACGCTTGTCTCTATTCCCAGACGTTATTTCAGTGCTCTGTTAATTCTGTTCTTCCCTTTTCCTCCCCATGGCCCAAGCAGTGTTCCTTTGACCAATGGGGCAAAAAGCAGTGATAGAGTTTTGTGAATGCTTTCTTCTGTGGTGTGAGTGGCGGAAGGAGCCCTCCCCTCCCTCCCTCTGTCATGCAGATGTAACGGCACCGATCTGAGTTGTAAATCACCTGGTGTTCATGTGTTACTGGGCTTCCCATTCTGGTGCATTGTGTGTAGAACAGAATAGTTTCAGCTGGACTCAATAATCTTTGTAGGTAGGTCTCTTCCAACTGGCAGGCTACTCTGGAACTGAACCAAAGTTAAACTGTGTAGAAGGGCATTATCCGAATGCCTGTTGAACACGGACAGCCACCTCTCTGAAGCCAGTTTTAGTGTCTAACTACCCTCTTAGTAAGTTTTTCCTGATGTCTGGTCTGAACCTCCCCTGGCACAGCTTTGTTCCATTGCTATGCATCCTGTTGCTGGATACCAGCGAGGAAAGATGAGCACTTCCCTTCCTCAGGACGCTGTGGAGAGCAGTGAGGGGACTCCTCAACCTCTCCTGCAAGCTTAGCACACAGTGTCCTCGGGTGCTTCTCACAGGACCTTCCTTCCTGCCCTTTTGCCAGCTTTGTTGTGTTCCTCTGGACACGTTCAAGCATCTTAACGCCCTCTTTAAATTGAGAACTGCACACAGTATTCTAAGTGAGGCCAGACCAATGCTAAATGTGCGAGAATAGCTCCTGTTGACTGGCTGCTTGTGCTGCGTTTAATGCACCCCAGAATACATAGGTTCAGACTGAGACTGCAGGCAACCAGCACCCCAGACTGCCCTCTTGTAGGGCTGCTCTCCAGCTGCTTGTCTCCCAGTGCGAACCTATGTGCAGCGCTACTTTGTTCCTATTGCAGAATCTGGTATTTGCCAGCTACCTGTTCATGTTAAATTTCATGCTGTTGCTGATGGCCCAATGCTCCGGTGCACCTAGATACCTCTAGCATTGCCCAAGCTCACACCATCACTGCAAGAGAAACACCAAGGGCTACACGTGGATCTGGGCAGAGAGGGGAACAGTGCCCAAGTTCCAAGGAGAAGGCTGCACTTCAACACCTGCATCTTGTTCCCTCCAGACGTGTTCTCTGTGTTCTGCATGAAAACGCGCTGTGCTTTTTTGCTGCTCCTGGGGATTTCTCACAACTCCACACTCCTGGCTGTTGTTCAGGGTTGCCAGCCTCTTTCTTGAGCAGCTCACGCTGCTTTCTTCATGGCTCTTGGTCACGCTCTCTAACCAAAACACTCCTTAAACCTAAAACAGAAATGATTAGGAAGGCTTAGGAAATAGCAAAAGCTTCACAAGATGAAATGCCGCTGCTTCCTGCTACCCTTAGGGAGCTCAGCCATTCTGCACCACTAACCCTGCAGCAGCAAAACACGGCACTAAATCTTCCTGAGCAATCAAGATTTCAGTGCAGTGCAGGACTGCATGTAGGGAAGAGCAGGGAGACTGACTGATGGGGAAAAGATTAAAATGACTAAATATCTATCTTGGGCAATCCAGTGCTAAGAAGCAACATGACAGCCACACAGAAGAACACAAAGAACACAGAGCGTCTAAGTTTGGGGTGTCATTGATGTCTATAACCAGGGCGATGGTGGAAATGACTCGAAGACTGAGGTGCAAGGAGCAGGGATCACTGAGGGATGGCAGCAGTGCCAGCTCCATTCAGACTGCAGGTGAGAATCGTTGCCCTGTGGTTGCAGAGTGGCTCAGCCATTCGCTTCCAGCCTGATGGCCATGGGTCTTAAATCCCTGTGAAAACACATGCAAGTGAAAATTCTGTTGTCTGTTAAAAGGGGCATCAGCACAGAGTTTATGGAATCAGCTGTGGAAATTGGGATTGGTCAGTCTGGAGAAGAGAATGATCAGGGGAAATGTTATTACCCTCTATAGCTCCCTGAAAGGAGGTTATAGTGAGGGAGGGTCGGCCTCTTCTCCTGGGTAACAGCAGTAGGATGAGAAGTGGAGGTCTTGAGTTGTACTGGGGGGGTCAGGTTGGATATTGGAGAACAATTGCTTCTCAGAAAGGGCGGTGATGCACTGGCACAGCTGCCCAGGGAGCGGTGGGGTCAGCATCCCTGGGGGTGTTACAGAAAAGGTGGATGTGGCACTGAGGGTCATGGTGAGAGCGGGCACAGGGTGATGATTGGGCGGGATGATCTCGGTGGTCATTCCAACATGAATGATTCTGTGCTTTGTTTTGGGGAGCTGAACCCCTCGGCTGGTAACAGAGCTGGGTGCAGCTCTTGTTGGCTGCGCGCTGAATTAAGGACCAAAGACCGATCCTGAAATCACCACGAGCTGGGAAGGAACTGGGGCTGTTTGGTCTGGGGAAGAGGAGAATGAGGGGAGACCTTATTGCTCTCTTCAAATACCTGAAAGGTGATGGCAGCGAGAGCGGGGTCGGTCGCTTCTCACTGGTGACAGGACAAGGGGAAATGGCCTCAAGTTGCACCAGGGGAGGATAAGGTTGGATATCAGGAAGAACTTCTTTATGGAAAGGCCTGTTAGGCGCTGGAATGGACTCCCCAGGGAGGTGGTTGAGCCACCGTCCCTGAATGTGTTTAAAATCCGTCTGGATGTGGTGCTCAGGGACGTGATTTAGCGGTGCGCTGTTAGAGTTGGGGCAGTATGGTTAGGTTGCGCTTGGACTGGATCATCTTGAGGATCTTTTCCAACCTGAGCAATCCTATGATAAATCACACCAGATGCGAAGCACAAACTTACATTTTCCCCTCACCCTCTCCGGGCCCCGCGCTCCGGGCGGAGCCCTTCCCTCAGCCCGGCCCCTCTCGCCGGACACCGCCCCCGCTCCGGCGCGGCCATGGCGGAGCGGCGGCGCTGAGCGCGGAGCCTATGGCGGTTCCCGGCGCGGCACCGTCGCGGCTGGCGCTGGCCCTGGCCGCCTTGGCAGCGCTGGCCGCCGTTAAGTACTACCGAGACGCCGAGGCCGCCCGGCAGCAGGTAGCGGGACGGAGGGGAGGGCCCCTCCGGAAATGGCGGGCGGAGCGCCTCGGTGCTGGGGCTGAGGGGGCGGTGAGCGCGGAGGGGCTGCGGGGCTGAGGGGGCCGTGCGGCTTCAGTTGGCCATCAGCGGGCCGCGGTGGGCGCTAGAGTGAAGTAGCCAGAGGGTTTGAGGTGGCGGCGGGATGGTTGTCCTGGAGTGAGGGAACTGGGGGGCTGAGGAGGTCTGTCGTGGGGCTGCGGTGGCCATCACGGGGGTGAGGTGGCCGTCATGGGGCTGAGGGGTCCACCGTGGGGCTGAGGTGACAATCGTACTTCTGAGGTGGCCATCGTGGGGTTAAGGAGTCCATCACAGGGCTGAGGTGGCTGTCACACAGTTGAGGGGGCCATCGTGGGCCTGAGGTGGCCGTCCCGGGGCTGAGGTGGCCATCACAGCACTGAGGGGTCCATGGTGGGGCTGAGATGGCTGTGATGGGCCTAAGGTGGCCATTGCAGGGCTGAGGTGGCCATCATGAGGCTGAGGGGTCCATCATGAAGCTGAGGGGTCCATCACAGCACTAAAGTCACCATTGTGGGGCTGAGGTGGCCACTGGGGTAGAGATGGTCACCAGGATGGATGATGGCGGCAGGTACCATGCCGAGGTGATTCCAGATGTGCTGGTGGCTCCCAGTGGGCTATGGAGGCAACAAGGGATCGGTGGCCGCAGCCATGAGGTGCAGTGGTGGTGAAGCTATGGCAGCTGTTTCCAGGCTGTGCCCACTGCTAGGCATCAGTGGAGCTTGAGGTGGCTGCTGCCTGCCAAGCCAGCATCGGGCTGAGGAGCACAGCTGCACCGAGGTGGCCATAAGTGCTCACCATACACCAGCATCCGTGGGCTTGAGGTGGTAGAAACAACCACAGGGCTGCGATTGCTGCCAGGCACCAGAGGTGACCCCAAATCTGTGGTGACCACCAGATCCCAGTGGCCACCGTTGGCTTTCAGATGGCTGCTAAGGGCCGAGGTGACAACCAGACACTGTCACACAGCCCTGTGCAGGCAGTGAGGTGCTGGGGACATGAGCATCTGTGCCAAATAAACTCCATGACAGCAGAGCTCTAGTGCCAGCGCTGCAGCTTTGAGCTGTGTCTTGCCACCGAAGGTTATTTCTGATGCAGCCATGGGACCTGGCCGTGCCTCCACCTCCCCAGTGTTTCTCCCATAGAGAGGGAAGAGCAGGAGTGCAGGCTCCCCGCGCTGTACTTGATGCAATGCTTCACACCTCCTCACGTGCCCTCTGGAAACATCTGTTCTTCCTAGTGTATTCCCTTTAAAAAAGGTCCCAAACTCTCAGAAGTTTGTGGGTTTCTTTCGTACTGAACATGCATATTTTGTGTGCCTTGAGCGACTCTTACGGTAGAAGCGGTAAAAGAATAGAGAATGGTAGCTGAAAATGGGGGCTTTTAAGTTATTTTTTTTATTTTTAAATATGCCTTTTTTACTTTGTATTTGATCGTGATCTTTGTAATTCAGTTGACTTGTAGTAAAGCTCAAACTTCAGTATCTCAATGGTGAAAGGACGTGTTTTTAAAGAATACCTCTTTTCTTTGGCTCTTTTTTTACATTGCAACAAAAAAAAGGGGGGGGAAATGGCTCAAAACTATTAATTAGGGGAATTCTTCAGGCAGGGACAGTAGAATGATTGAGACAGCTCTTCACGGCTGCCTGGGAGGACCTCAGACCTACGTGACAAAATGCTAGGTCTGCCAAAGGTTTTTTCTTCTCCTAGAGGACGGGCAGGTTGTGACTGGGCAGTGCTGGAGAACAGAACAAAGCTTTTTCTTCAGCTTGCTTAAAACACATGGTTCAGGTTATTGGAGCGTGCTCTCCGTTCTTATGGGCTGATAGATGGTAACGTCTTACACCTGGCACCCGCATTCCCTTCCTCATATTCTGCTGCCTTCACTGCTCAGAAACGTTCTGCATGTGTGGGGCATAACTGATTCTCTTTCTGCCTTCCAGCCCTGTTAAGCAAATTATCACGTCGTTTTCCTAATACTGCAGCAGCAGGTGGTCTCACCAGCTAAAATCTTTGTCGCTCATTTGCCTTCCATCCCTTGAGGTCTGTCTCTGTGAAGTGCAAAAGAAGAGAGGGAGTCTGAAAGATTCATCAGCAGGGAATCATTGATGCACTGTGGAGAGGCCTGGGACGTGGCCCATCTCATTAGAGCTTAGCACACTTAGCTTGGCCTCCTGTGCAGAGGAGGTTGCTGTTGTGCACAGCCTACAAGCTTGCCTGCACTGTGAGGATGGTGCAGGATGTGCCATGCCCAAGCAAGCTCTGGAGCCTGATCCAACGCTTTGTGACAGAACCCTGTCACCTGGCTGTCAGGTAACAGGGCAGCTGCTCAGGAAAATGTTGCTATATGGAGCCCCATGAACATTTGTCCCCAGTCATCTAGGGGATGAAGCCACAGTTTGGGCTCTAGAAACATGGGGATTCCTGAATGGGTTGCTCCTCTGTAGATAAATATCCCTCATCTTCCTTTACTCATATTTGCAGCTGCGTAGTTCCTTTGTGCTCTTCTCTACGTTCCATGTTCTGGATTATGGTCTTTATTCAGCCATGTCTGAGTCCAGATCTCTGGTTTGTATTCCAACATCTTTATCTTTTGTCTGCTCAGTCCTGAAACGACCCTGGGAGGCTCTTAAGTGCTTCTGTTGTTGCAGATGATGGGAGCAAAGCCTTCTGGGCTGCATTAGTGCTGCTTCAGACTGGCAGGTGACAGACAGGAAAATAAACCTGTTCAGGAGCTGTGGGGGTGATAATGGTGTGGCAAACAATAAACAGTTAAACAGTAAGTGGCAGGGAATTTGTCCTTACAGCTTTAGGCGTTTACTGGGGTGGCAGGGGAAGCTGCCCCAAAATGATAGACCAGGGGGGATCTGCTGGCTGTGGGTGATGCAACTTGTCCTTCTCGCTGTCCCTTCCCCTCACAACAAAGTGGAGCACTCTTGCTCTGCCTGCAAGCTGTCCTTTTTCCGTCAGCGCTGGGTGCTGCAGAGTGGAAATGGCTAGAAGAATCTCGTCTTTCTGGGACCATTTCAAGTGAGACTTTGCGTGTCAGTGCGTGTCGTTGCTGTTTGCCACTGGAGGATCCATGTGGGCTTTGCAGGCTGTCACACCGAGCATTACAGAGGGAGAAACTGAGGCACAGGGATCCTACAGGAGTGTCTGGAGAAGATGGTTTCAGTTGTGGTTCCCGATGTATGGGTGCAGAGCAAGGAGCCGAAATCTCGGCCTAGTCCCGACGCAGGAGACAAAATCCTGCCAAGGGGTGTTGATCTTTTCATTTGATCACTGTTTGCGGTCTGGAAAGAATGCAAAATAATTCCGAAGCTCAGAGTGCTCAGAATGAGCTTCTGGGAGAGGCAGGAGTGAAATCTCGCTTCCCCTTTCTTCCCAATCTAGGAGCTGGCACTGAAGTCTTTGGGCAGCGAGGGGCTGTTTCTGTTTTCTTCTCTGGACACAAACAACGATCTGTACCTCAGTCCAGAAGAGTTCAAGCCAGTAGCTGAGAAGCTGACAGGTACGTTTCTGTCTGCCATACAGAGCTCTCTCTGCACAGACTGAGCAAAAGCAGTTTTTATTGATGCCTTTATTTTTTTTCTGGGTGCTGCTTTGGGTCTTACTTACATGAAGAGAGAGTGTTAATGAGAAGGCTTCAGCACTAGACGCCACTTCCACAAAGTTCAGTTTTTATAAGAGTAAAGGTCCCATTTCTGGACTAGCAGAGCGTGTAAGTTACTTTGTCTAGAGCTTATAGGAGATTTGGGATGGATAAATGCAACAAATGCAGCTCAGCCCAGGCTAGGCCAGCACTGTTAGTGAGTCCCATTTCAATCATATGCTTCTCTTGCTGCAGCAGTCTCTCTCATAGCAGCTGTGAGAGGTCATGTTTGGAGGCTGTATCAGCACGTAGCAAATGTCCCTTGGTGATGCCAAGCAGGAGAAAGTGTGGTGATGATAGCATCCAGCAGAACTTAACAGTGCAATTGAAATACAGAGAGTTGTTTGCTTATGTTTAATGAATTGACTGAAGCATATGTGTCTTTTCCCTCCTAGATTAGATAAAAGTGTTTAACAGCTGTGGGGTTTAGAGTGTCATCCACTGAAAGAAGGGCTCCCCTTTAATTCAAGTAGCAGAAGCCAGGGTGGCTCTGAGTTCTGGTGGGTTCCCTATTGCATACAGTGTAGTGACAGCTGGGAAGCTCCCAGTGCTCCTAGATTAGCCAGGAAAAACGTATCATCACTTCACAGTGGCTTCAGAGGGGAGGGAGGGGAAACAGCTGCTTAAATTTCTGTCTCCTTGTCTAGGGGTTACTCCGGTCTCAGACTTTGAAGAGGATGCACCTGATCCAAATGGGGAGACGTTGTCCATTGTGGCTAAATTCCAGCCTTTGGTCATGGAAACGATGACAAAGAGCAAAGATGGTTTCTTGGGGGTATGTATCCTGCAGGATGTGTAGGGCCAAAAATTCCAACGTGACCATATCCTATGGGCTGGTAACAGCACCAGGAATAAGTACAGGCAAGGCCTCTTTGCCTTTGAGAGAGTCAGCAGCTTCTCCCAATTTAGTGTCACCCGCAGACTCACTCAGCTTCAAGTCCTGCGCCCAAGTCACTGATTAAAACATTGAAAAGAACTGGCCCTAAAACGGAGCCCTGTGGAACTCCTCCGGTGGCTGGCCACCAGCCCGATGTGACCCCATTTCCTATAAGCCTTTGTCAGCCATTTGTTCACCCATCACATCGTTTTTGTCTAGCTGTGTGCTTTGACCAGCAAGCTTGCAGCTTTCTGCAGCGTTGTGCTGTTTTCGGTGCGTTCAGCCCCGCTCTGTCCCGATGAATACGCTCTTCCCAGGAAGCCTGAAGCAGGCAGCAGAGGTGGCTCCACCGAGAGCAGTGGTGTCATGTGCCCTGTTCACTGCCTCCCATTTCCTTTTGCTCACGTAATTCAAAGCTGACAGAACTATTTGGTGGTGCTTGGGGTGGTGCAAAGAATTGAAAACAGGATTTATTTTTCTTTCTCCTCCTAAGCATGGTTACATCCATCAGCATCAGGAGTGTAGGCTAAGCTCTGATGCTATCTTTTGACAGATTTCTCACGTCGCTCTTTCTGGGCTGAGGAATTGGACTGCTCCTGTATCCCCTAAGAGTGTGATGCTTGCCAAACAGTTTAAAGCCTTTCTTCCTCCCAAGAATAAGCTTGATGTTGGCGATCCGTGGTGGATAATTCCTAGCGAACTGAACATCTTCACTGGATATCTTTCCAACAACAGGTTTTACCCTCCACCTCCCAAAGGCAAAGAGGTGAGATATGAAATTTGATTTCTGTATATCTGAGAGCTGGCTTGTATAAATGTGTACTGCCTTATAGCCCAGATAAATTGAGTGGACAAGGCTGCTGGATTATGTCTCACTGGGCTTTCCAAGGCAGCAAAAAGGCTGCAGTGTACAGCCAGGGGCACTGTCTTTTAAATCAGAGGTTAAAACAGAGCAGGCAACATCTCAGGGTATCTGTCATTTGTAAGGCTGACTGGAGTAACTTCATTTTGCTTTAAGTGCTTGGGTTCTTAGGCTAGTCTTTCCAGAGCAGGGAGAGGAGAGGGTTATTCAGAAAACACTTGAATGAGATGATCATGTCTTGTGGAACAGTTACTGTTTGCCACCCAGAGGTGAGACATTTCATTGAGGACCAAAGTCACATGTGCACATAGTTTGTAAAGCCAGTGTGGATATCGCCCTCCCCTGGGTGCCCGGATGGGTGTCCCTGATCACACAGCTGATACAGCTTCACCACTTGTGCATATTGATTACATATTCATTCAAAGTCTTAAGGAGTGTTGGTTAGGTACAGCCACGCAGATCAGATGAGCATGCTCGTTCACCCAGCTGGGATAATGGAAACTTGTAAACAGCAGGAATTGCATAAAGAAACACAGAAGATGGATTTGTTTTTAAAGAAAGCCTCTAGCTTTATCTCCTTATTTTGTGGCTAGGTATGTCTCCAAGCTAATTTTTAAGTTGCTGCAAGTCTCCTGTCTTCCTGATCTGGTGGGGAGTTGTTTCCGAGCTGCATCTGACCTGTGATTTGCGCTAGGGAAAGTGCTGTCTTTTTTATTCTTTTACAATTCCTTCCATAGATCATAATCCACAGGCTTCTGAGCATGTTCCACCCACGCCCCTTTGTAAAAACCCGCTTTGCTCCCCAAGGATCCGTGGCCTGTATCCAAGCCATCAGCACCTACTACTATACCATAGCATTCAGGTAAGAGCATGGGTCCAGTCTCATAGAGAAGGTGTTGGGGACACTTCTGATGTGTACCATACCTCAGGGGAGTAGAGAAGGCTGCTGTGTGCCAGTGGCAGAGCATGTGCATGTCGCTGCACATACAGTCTTGTTCCCAGACTAGACGAGATGTGCCCTGGCTGGAGTTGGAGGAGCTCTCGCTGTGTGTGATGCTTTCCTGATGCCTGAAGGGGGCACCTGTGCTCCCAGGGTCACTGAGTCCCTGGTGTTGCCCAGGTCCAGGACAGCAGCCAGCACGCTATCACTCTTGACTTAGTGATGTGTTTGATTGAATGGAGAGAGTCTGAGTAGCAAGGAATTTGTTAGATTTTGTTTAGTCTGGGGATGGAGTGTTTCTCCAAGGGAAGGGAGGATTCTGTGGAATTGTTCTCCTGTTTTACTGTCTTTGTTAAATACAGCTGTGATTTGCCCAGTTAGACTGGGAGGGAGACTGAAGGCATTTGAGTTTGTGTCTGCGTTTCAAGGACTCGTAATGTAACTCATCCTTCCTGGGTGTACACTTATTGCCCACTTCCAGAAGGCATCAATACCAGCGACACTGCTGACCCTGGGAATCTGCTCCAGTCTTTCATCTTTTTTTGCTGTGTGACATGAAAAGCTTTTTGAACCCAACCTCTCTCCTGCAGTTAGACTTTGCTCTTTCTGGTGCCTGCAGATCGCTTCTTTCTGCTGTCATCTGCAGCACATGATCCCTTCCTCCCAGCTCTGGAGCTGACGGCTCCCATCTCATTTCAGGATCCATGCTGAGTTCCAGCTGAACGAGCCACCAGACTTCCCCTTCTGGTTTTCCCCAGGCCAGTTCACAGGTTACATCGTCCTCTCCAAGGATTCTTCCCATGTCCGAGAGTTTAAGCTCTTCGTCCCTAACAAGAGGTACAGCAGTTTCTTTTGTGTGCTGAACAGACTTGAGGACTGTGGTAAATTAAGCCCAGTGGAAACCCAGGGACTCTGGGATCCTGTCCTGCAAAAAGCAAAGGTGGGGACTGTGCATGGGAGGAGGCTGGTGGACTCTTTTCATTTGAAAATACGGGTGCAGTGACAGCCCTGAGCAGAGCAGTGTGGGGCATGGTTGTCCTGGCCTGTACAGGAAAGACAGATCTGCAGTCTGAGCTTTGTGCCTGCTAGTTTTGCTGTTTGCTTCTGTTTTGTTTGCACATCCTTCTCTGCTAGCGTTCATCATGGTTGTCGTGTTTTCAATTCTGTAGACAGAACTGCTCCCTAAATTGGATCCGATTCAGTTTTTTCAGGAGTGCCTCTGCTTATCAGCAGGTCTGGTGGGGTTTGGGAGAGGCAGAGAAGGACAAGAACTGAGGAGGGAGGGAGGGAGGGACAAGCTGGGCAGAGCTTACTGGAGATATAGGGCATGAATGGGACTAGGGGGTGGATGTCTTTGCATAACCTGACTGTAACAAGAATCCAAGCCTGAGCTGCACTGTGCCACACCTCCTCAGAAGGGAGGTACCTGCAGCCTCTTGGGAAGACGCACAGGAGCGATGAGTTTAAGTTTTCCTGATATTGACAGGTGGCAGCCTCTTCGTTATCAGCGCCGCTTCAGGCTGGCTGTGATCCTCTGACCTGTCCCGGCAGCCCCTGGTTGTGGCCAGGACTCTTAGAGAAGCCAAATGCTTGTTGCAAGCTGCAAAGACTCCTTGGGTGTCTGGGCTGGATGAGCTGATGCTTTTCAGCCAAGTCCTTGGAAAATCTGAGTGAAATGAGCTTTACAGTTGCCTGTAATACTGGCAAGTGCATCTCTGCAGTTACTGAGAATCCCTGTCTTATTTTAGGATCTGATTCATTCACCGGGAACTGTGTCCCTTTGTACTTGGAGCATGAGGAGAGATGGAAAGGGTCTGAAGAGGCAGCAGCCCCTGATGATCTCAGTGCCTGCCTGAAAGCACTGAAGTTCAGCAAAGTCTGATGCACACGCTTCAAAACGTTTCTGCTTGTCATTTCATTTTATGTGTGTAGTTTCACACTGGCTCATTCCTGCTCTCTGGCAAGCAGCTGGAAATGTTCTAGGGGAAAGGAGCCTCAATTCTCTTTGCCTGTGATGGCAGAAGAGAAAATTACATTTTAAAATCCTGGTGGCTCTGTCCTTATGGCTCTGTCAGCACATTCAGTAGAGGAAGCAGACACTTACAGCTCTGCCAGAACTCCTTACGAAAAGCCTTTTGCTTCCCCAAAAAAATGCTTTGAAAAGTTCAGTGGGATCAGAATGTGCAAGCTAAGTGCTAGCAAGGAAGGATGTGCAAATATATGTACCTCTCTCTTCCTTACTTTGATGCTACTTAAAGGTAGGAGTGCCTTTTCCTGAAATGTGAGGTGGGTGTTTGGGCTCCGAGCCATCTGGGATGTACTGTTGCAGGTCTTGTGGAGGGAACACTGTGGTCTCTAAGAACTTATAGGTTCTGAGCCTCAGTGTGGGCTGTTGAAGAAGAGCATTAGGATGTTCCATGCGCAGCTTTAGCCTTGGGTAACTGAACATACTGGGTTCACCTTCCAGGTCTCTGAACGTTGATATGGAGTGGCTGTATGGGGCGAGTGAAGGCAGCAACATGGAAGTGGATATAGGTTACCTGCCTCAGGTCTGTAACCACACTCAGTTCCCTGTGTACATGCTGTATCTTGTCAAGGATTTATGCTGCCACGTGCCTGAGCTGCATAACCTCAGTTATCCTTGCTCTTTAGAGCTTTCTGTTGAATGCTTCAATATAATAATATAATCTCAGTTGATCTGAAATGTCCTTTGCAGCAACATGACTATTTTCAGCTCTTGTGATCTTTTTACGCCCTTCTGTTGGTCTCTGTGGGTTGAATCTTAACCTCCTGGTGTCACATGATTTTTTTCTATTTTTAAAAAGTTGACTGACAGGCAGAAGGGAACAGGGAGCAGAACGCAGGCTCTGAGCCCAGAGCGGTGTATGTACAACAGTGTGTCTGGATTTAGAAACTGCATGAGCTTATTCCTCTATTTTGTGGTAATCTCAGCTCTTCGGACAGGAAACATAAGTCAGAATTGTGAATACCTGAATTTGACAGTCCCATTTTCTCCTAAACTAAATTCTGTATTTCTTTTTAAGCAGCAAAATTAGTGAAAACAGGCTTAAAAAATAATTTCCTTCGTACCAGAATTCTAAGCTACAGGGGAGCTCCTGAACATCTTTCATTGTTGCACGTTCTTGTGGCTAGCCACGGAGTGTATCAGGGCTTTGCTGATCGTATGAACAAGATGAGCTCTGCAGATTAATGATTTTAAGGGTCTGATATCCCACAGTCAGAAATCCCCACTCAGAAGATGGCAACATGTAATGAACAAGTCTCTTGCATTTCCAACCGAGACAGAACAGGCAGACAATAATGGAAGGAAATGAAGTTGTTTTCCTCTTATTCCCCAATAAAACAAATCTACAGCTGTTCAGGTGCAGCTCCAGGAGGCATAGGTCTCTATCTTCATTAGAAGCTGTACAGTCTTAATTTGCATCTTTATCCTGTCCTGGTGTACAGAAGAACACATAGCTGAATATCCACAGTGTCTGACTCCGAGCCTCTTCTCCTGCAGATGGAGCTGGAATCCACAGGGCCCTCGGTCCCCTCTGTGATCTATGATGAGAACGGAAATGTGATTGACAGCAGGGATCCCTCAGGGGAGCCTATTCAGTTTGTGTTTGAAGAGATAACCTGGCAGCAAGAAATCCCCTGGGAAGAGGCAGCCCAGAAGCTGGAAGTGGCCATGTATCCATTTAAGAAGGTGAGGAACAGACTGTACTTTTCATTGGCATGTTTCACTGAGGCGGGTCACTTTTACTGAGATGTCCAGTCACTTGGAGGACCAGCAGAAATCAGAGGCCACAACCTGATCAGCATTCAGAGTGGTATGAGGGTCTTCCAGCTCAATGTGTTCTCCCTATGCCACTGCATCCTGCAGTGACCACAGATTTATAGCATTGGGTGACCCAAACTATTTAACATGAGAATAGCCTGTGAAACAGATGGCAGCTGCTGTCACTCCTTCCTTAACTGAAGAATGTTCCAATGACTGCCTCCTCCTGCTTGGGCTTGCAAATCTCACTTTCACCTGCTCAGGTGATAATAAAATTCCCTTCATTTGAGTGATTGGAACAATCTCTGTGCAGGGTCCCTCTCAGACATTTTTTAAGGTGTTTCAGTGAGGTTTTGTAATAAATATCTCAAATTCAGGTTTCCCAGCCTGCAGAGGCATATTTGCAGGCTATCCACAGTGTGTAAAGCTGGGTGTGCAAATAACAGCCCACTTACTATGGGGATTTTGCTGCAATCTCACTGTATCCTCAGCTGTTTGTCAGACCTGAGAGCAATTTTATCTTCCTGAATATTTCCTAAAGGAATGGCTACGGGTCACATGAGAACACAGGTAATGATTCAGACTTGCTGTGCCTTGCTGTGTCCTACCTGAGCAGCAGTATAAGATGACCAGCTGAAAGTCAGCAGGAAAAGAGATTGTTCTTGCCAGGGAAGTACCTCTCTGCTCTGTGTAGTCCCTGTAGTGAGGGAGGATGAAAGTTACCCCTGGGGAGAGCACCACAGTTATCATTTGCTTTGATCTACAGGAACTACACTGGGTCATTGTATGTCACCTGTGGGATGTGGCAGGTGTGGTTCCTTCAGATCCCGCTTATATTTGGGATGGGCTGTTCCATGCCTGCTTCTCAAGTCTCCTATCTCTGTCTCCAGGTTTCCTATCTTCCCTTCACACAAGCTTTTGAGAGAGCAAAAGCAGAAAAGAAGCTGGTGCACTCAATCCTGCTGTGGGGTGCCCTGGATGACCAGTCCTGCTGAGGTGAGAGACACTCCCACAAGGGAGGAATGATGTACCTCATTCTGGGTCTGAGAAGGGCAGGGTGTCAGGGAGCTGGTCAGGGAGCCAGTGGTAGATGTTATGTTACTCATTTTGGTACTGAATATGCCTGAATAGAAAAGGGCTGGAAGTGGGGAATTACTGATCAGAGCTTAGATCCCCAGTGACAGGATTAGATCTATTTGAGAAAAGCCCTAGACAACTCAGTAATTTAGGTGCCTTTGGTGAGGGGGAGCTGTGGGTCTGGTCTTCCCCCTTTCTCTTCCCTTCTCAGTCTGCTGAGGTCGGCATCTGCAGAGTAAAAGAGACACTACTCTCTGCTTTGTCCCTGATGCCTGCACAGGAGCTGAAGATTGCTCTGCTTAGTGTGAAAAGCAAGAGGCACTCAGGGTAGATGTGCAGGGTCTGATCTTTTCTGAAAAGCACCAAACCAGTCAGCCTCCATGACATTCTTGCCCTAGTCCTTGTGCTGTTTGGCAAGTGAGCGGGTTCTGCTCTGGTGAGTCTTCTTTACCAGCAGCGTGCACTGGAAGCAGTAAGCTATGGAAAACTGTCAGCAGAGGGGAAATAAGACAGTGCCCCAGGTTGGGGGGGAGCCTAAACCAGCTGCTGCAGCAGCTGTAGCAGTGACATGAATCATGGCAATAATCAGCTCAGGAGTCACTGCAAACTGCTGTCTGCCTCTCTTTGTATGCCAGGTTCGGGGCGAACTCTCCGGGAGACTGTCCTGGAAAGTTCGCCCATCCTCGCCCTGCTGAATGAGAGCTTCATTAGCAGCTGGTCACTTGTAAAGGAGCTGGAAGAGCTGCAGGTGAGCGCTGCAGTCCCATCTGCTTTCTTTGTGTTTGGTTCTGGTGAGCACAGGTGGTGCTTGGCACAGAGGTGCTGGCAGAAGAGGGGAGATCACACCTGTGCAGATGATGGATTTTGGTTCCAAGCCCTATGTGTCCTAGCAGCTGCAGTGGCAAAACAAACGCCAGATAGAGGCAGGCTAAGAAAATAGCAGAGTCATCCCCTTCACTCTGTCATGGTGCTGGTATGAAAAAGCAGACCAGATGCTTCACTGTCCCTTGATGCTTCAAGCCCTGTCCCGGGCTTGCTGTGCTATTGTCAGGCTGATTTCTCTGCAACCCAGGGAGTAACCAAATACTCTCTGACTCCTGGGTCTCCTGACTGCACCTTTCCCCACTTGTGAGTCTGTCCCTTGGCCTTTGTTGTCAGCAGGGGTCAGTTACAGAGCTGGAGATGCTGGAAAAAACTGGGGTTGGACTGCTGATGTGCCTGGGAACTGCCAGTGATGGGATGATTTTATTTTTGGAGGAGAAAAGCTACAGCAGAAGTGGGGGGAGGGGGGGGGGGACAGTGGCAAGGAAATAGTAAAGCAGATCATGAAAATGGAGACAGCTACCATGCTACAGAGTGGCTCTTTGGTCTGCCCCCTCTACTCATGTTAGGCTTACTCCTCCCGCTCTGTTCTGCTAGTTTCAGTGTATACAAATATGTTTCTTCGGGGTTTCCTTACAGACAAACAGAGAGAATGAGTTCTACAGCAAGCTGGCTGACCTGCACCTTGAAAAATACAACTTCCCCGTGGAGATGATCATCTGCCTCCCCAATGGCACGGTGGTACGGTCATTAGCTCTTCAGCTGCACTTGGTTCTCCCCACCAGAATGTACTCTGTCATCTGCAGAGCCTGAAGCGAGTGTCGTGCTCCCTCAGCCATTCTCTGGCTCCTCAAGCCTTTGTAGGACTGTGCCGTGTACTTGTGGATGCTATGACAGCAGCAAGTGCTCTTCCAAGAAGTCTGAAACAAATGTCTTTTTATTCCGAGACAGAACAGTGTCTGTAGGGGGGAAAAAAACACAGTTGAACCAAACCCAAACATCTACCTGCATTTCCTCATCTGTGGTTGGAGCCAGTGACATTTAGGAAGCCACTATAGCTTTTTTCCTTCACCCACTATCCTCTGTGCTCATACTCTGAGGAGAAAATCTCTCCTTAGCAGCAGCTTCTGGCGCATTTATCTTTTTCTTTGCTGTGCACCCAGCAACCACCTCTGCCTCATATTTCAACAGTAGCTTCTGATGCTTCATGCTGTAGGGTTTTCTATGTGTCAGCAGCCAAGCTGTCTGCAGTGGAGGATCCTGCCATTGCTAATCCGACTGTTCCCCACACTAGCCAGACCTCAGCTGGTAATGTTTGCAGTGACTTCTTGCTGCTTCTTCAGTAGCTCCTCTCTACACGAGGCTGTAGGCTGCTGAGAGGCTTCAACTCAGTGAGTTACAGCCTGTTAAGTTTGCTATGAACAGTGACTTTGTGTCTCCCTGTCCTACTTCCTTCGGGGAATGGAAGGCACAGAGGCATTTTAAACACACATGCTGGTTTTGCAGGTATGCTGGTCTGAGAATGTGCACCCCAGCAGTCAGCATGGCTGGGCTGCTGTGTGCTGACTTGCACTCAGAGCTAGGTTTTATGCCTGCATGATTTCTCCCAAATCACCTTCTTATTTTTCTTAACCTAAATGGAAGGGTCAGCACTCTCAAGGGAAAGAACAGACCATTGTCTTTCATTCATCTTTGTCTGACTGTAAAATAGAAACCCAAATCTCAGATGCTGAGTTAGCATTTGCAAAGTATTTGAGATTCTTTAAGAGTTGTTGCAGTCTCGTCACCTATGCTGTGGCTAGAGGCCAAGGCAGTGGATGGGAAATTGTGCTGGCCTTTAAAGTCTTCTCATCTGTTTTCTCTCCTAGATTCACCATATCAATGCCAACTACTTCCTGGATATTACTTCTATGAAGCCTGAAGATGTTGAAAGTAGTATCTTTAGTTTCTCAGCCAACTTTGATGACCCTTCTACTGCAACTTACCTCCAGTTTCTGAAGGAAGGACTGCAAAGAGCAAAATCCTACTTGCAGAACTAAAACCAAAGGCACCCGAATGCCTCATGGAGTTGGCCAAATACTTCAGACATCTATTTTGATTGCAGCAGTTCTTCCTCATCTTCCTGCCATGCATTGATGTTAAGATACAGACAATTCCAGGACTGGGGCTTTTCTCTGGATGATCTGGAGATGTTGGTTCAAGGCTAAAGTTTCAAATGATACCAGTTTATGTCATCTGCCCTGCTGAGTTCAGGCGAGGTTTTACAGCAGTGAAAATACTTGGATCTATAAACATTCTTTGTGCATACACCTTGCCACCCACCCTCATGTTCTTCCACCTCCTGTTCTGACTCTGGGGTGAAACTCTTTTTACAGCTATGCCAAGCATCACCAGGAAACATCTGATCTCCAGGGCTAGACTGCGTGTTGAATTACAGAGAACAGCATTGCTGTGATGACCCAACACTCGTGATGCACACCCGTGCTGTGTGAGCAAGTGCACAGAATCCAGTGCAGCCAGGAAGCTCTTCCCTGGGCAGCTGGTGTGTGCTGCACTTCCTGCCAGCAGCACTGAGCTGTAAGCTGCTGGGCGGCGTGGATCCCAGTTCTTTGTGGTAGCATTATTGACAGCAGTGGCAACCTGTGTGTAATGAGACTGTAGCTGATTTTGTGTAGGCATGGAAGTAGGAAGGTCTAGCTGGAGGCTTGATCTCTGAAGTAGCCTCCTCCCAGCTTCCTGGGTGCCTGGGACAGTTATCCTGAGTGACATGGTGCGAGAGCTCTATCACTCACAATCTTTGCAGCTGATGGAGATGATGAGGTTGATGTGGTGCAATTAGGAGTGGAGAATGGGGCAATAAGAGGAATGGTGCAGCTTAGAGATGTCAGGTCTGGATTAACTTGGGGATTAAGGGTCAGAGCCTCTGGCAGTGAGCTCCCTGTGTGCCTACAGGCTATGGGATGCTGTAATGAACTGTGCCCCCATTCTACTCAGACCAAAGCTACTCCCACCTCACCTTTTGGTAAATGAAATGGTGTTTTAAGCACATTCCTATAGGTAGGTGAGACAAAGCATCTTCAGAAGATGGCTGCAAGCAGCTCTTTCTATTGATGCTTTTTCTGCTCTCTGAAGCACAATTTTGTTGGACCAAATCCAAAGTTGGGGGAAAGCCTTTTTGTTTTTTGAAGGGGGGGGGGGGTACTTTCATTCCTGGGCTTCAGGACCTGGAAGGAATGCTGGGGTGTCGTGATTCACAGAACCACAGAATGGATAAGGTTGGAAGGGATCTCTGGAGGTCATCAGGCTGAGATTAGATGGACCTTTGAGCAACTCGGTGTAGCTTTGCTAATTGCTCTAAGTGAGATTAATTACCTGTGGGATGTTTCTTAGTATTGGCTTTTTAACTATGCATTAGCTCTGCACTTTCCTAGCACTTCAGGGGGCCTGTGGTAATTACAGGGTTGGATTACATACAGACAGTGCTTTCAGTGGTGGCCGTGGAAAGTGTCACCATGGCAGGCTCAGCCTCCATTGTCCCTCTTGGGGACTTTGGACCAAGCCAAAAGCAACAGAGCAGAGTGCCTGCCTCCATCCAGCTCCTTGGGAAGCACTGCTGTAGCGTTATCTGCTCTTATGGCTTTCTCAGAGCTTCACCTGAGGGGTTTTCTTTGTTTCTTTTTTTTTGTTCACCTCTCAGTCTGGGGCTGCAGCCTTCAAAGCAGTGCACGTGTGTATTCCTTCCATTTGTTTTTCTTTTGACTGGTTTTGTTGCAGAAGGGGCCGGAGGGAGCAGTGGCTGAGCACTCCGGGGCTGTCTTCTCAAGGCTTGGAGAAACAGGTGCAGGCAAAGCTAGGGAGGACCAGGCAGAGGAGAGATGCAAGCCCCTCTCCCTGGTGCTGTGAGCACAGGATGGAGGGGATTCAACTGAGTGGCAGCAGGAGGAGCCTGAACAGCCGTCCATAGCCTGGGGCAATCTGGAGAATCCTGGATTCAGCAGTGTCCTCATATTAACTCATTAACCACAAGACAACGTAATCAACGTGTCACCTTCCATCTCCTGCTGTGAGTGGGCTCTGGACAGAAACTGTTGCCTGAGGACTTATTTTTTTAATACCTGCCAAGCATTTGCTCTTATATATTTGTAATCTTACTATATTTTTTCAGTAAGCTTGTGATACTCCAGAGTGGGAGGGTGATGCTGCTTTTCGCGATCTCCTGCGCTTCGTGATGCTCTGGCCTTAAATCCACAAGCGGGTCAGAGCTGATGTCTGACAGCAGCACGTCGTGGGAAAGCAGCGCTGCTCCGCCTCTGGGGCTGCGTGCGTCGGTGCCGCTCGGTGTGACGGGCCGTCCGGGCCGCCTGTAGCCGCGCTAGTTAAACCGATCCCACCACCTCAGCCTCGCTCAGTCCTTGTCTCCGAAGCGGCGAACGCGGAGGGGAAGGTCGGGGGCCGGGGGAGGTCGGGGTGGGAGCCCGCTCCCTCCCGCCCGCTGCCTACGGGCCAACGGCGCATGCGCGGGGAGCCGCAGCGGAAGTGCGCTGAAGGTTTCCGCTTCCGGCGCGCGTTCTACTTCCGGGCCGTGGAGGGGGCGGTGCTGGGAGCGGTGCAGCGGGACTCCGCCGTCTCTCAGGTACCGCTGGGGGGGGAGGGGGTGGGAGCGGCACGTTCTGCCACCCCGAGGGCTGCGCAGCTTCGCTGCTACCCGCAGGCAGGGGCCGGGCCGCGCCGCCCAAGCTCGGCAGGTCGCAGGGGACGCGCTTGGCCCGGCCCGACCGCGCCTGGGGCGGCCCCGGTGCAGGGGAGCGCAGTCCTGAAGCGAAGTCGCTTCTGTCTCCTAGCGAGAACCCCCGCAGCGCAGCCCTGAGCGGCGTACGATGAGGCCGGTGCGCGCCCGCGGGATCCGCAGCACCCAGCCCTGAACCCGTCCCGCTGGCGAGCTGCCGGCGCCCGATATGGCAGCGGAGTCCGTAAGTACAGCGGTCACCGGAGCTCGGCCCCCAGCTCTGCGGGTGTCCTTGGCCCCCCCTCTCCACGTGCTCCCCCGCCGGACGTTCAAATTGAAGTACACATAAAGAATTTTCAATGACGTAATTGCTATTTAAAGATTAGCACGTTGGCTTTGTGCGCGTAGCAAACTGCAGTGATGAATTCTTAATGGACTTGGTGGTGAGCTAAGCAAAATAACGTGTTTGGATTCCAGGCGTTCGTTGTGGTATTTGCTGCTCAGTCCTGTGCAGTGTCCTGTCAGAAAGCCAATGGCGGAGCTTTAAAACTAAGGGAGGGAGAACAGTTAAACAGACGCAGCACTTCTTAGGAATCAGTTTAATTAGTAACCAGAGATCACGAAAACACTCTCTGTTTCTGAAAATGCTCGCTAAGACTGTTCTCATGGGCCCTCAGTTTGGGTAGACGTTGAGTAGACTTGATGTTTTATTGTTCAAGAAACATTCGCAGTTCTATCATCACTGCTTGCTTTTAAAGATCATAGAATTAAAGGTACCTCTTTTAAATGTGACTTCTGATTTCATTTTGCTTCTGGGCTGTCCACATGGCAATGTTTTCCTCCTTTCAGCATGTTTTTGTTTGTAGCTCAGTGTCTGTTCCTGAACACTTCCAGTTTTCAGTCCTGAAATAGTGCACTTGTGGTTAAAATGTCCCTAAGTAATTGGCTCACTGTCATTTATGTTCAACTAAAACAGTTTTATGGAATTAGAACCTTAGCTATTGGTAGATTCCCATATTCCTAATTAAAAGTCTCTCTAAACAAATAGAAAATCGGAGATCAGGTTATATGTGACAATTTCCAATTTAAGAGGTCATACAAAGGGCAGCTGACTGTAAATGCTAACTGTGTAATGTGGCTCCTTTTAGACGATCCCCATTTGGCAGAACAAGCCCCATGGCTCGGCACGCAGCGTTGTCAGGAGGATTGGATCCAACCTCCCTTTAAAACCCTGTCCCAGAGCGACCTTTGAGGTAAGCAGGCTCATAAAGGGTTTGGTGATTGTGGTTAGGAAGCAAAACAAGGCACGCTCATGAACTGCTGTACCGTAAACCAAATGTCTGTAGACTAGCATTTGCAGAACTTTCATGCAGCTGTGTAATTAACATTAAGATTTTTCTCTTTCTTTTATTGTAATTCCTACACTTGTAAGCAGTCATTGGTAAACGCTGAGGAAAGTACCTCCTGAAATAATGCCTATGCAGAGTTGGAGAGCTGGCAGCTAGGGGAGGCAGAAACATGTTGCTGAACCACTGCTTTGTGTTATGACCTGCAGCTGCTGCCCCTGTTTCCTGAACAGTAAGGGAGGTTAATGGCAGTGCTTGTGTAACTGTTTAAGCTCAAGGACGATGCTGGGACTTGTAATGGCAAAGTGTTACACGTGGCCTAGGCAGTGTGTTAAGCAGTATCAGATATCCCTTGGCTGCTTTGCTGTTTAGACTCAGGGCACGGTAACACTGATGCACCCAAGAACACAGATTGAAATCAACACAGGGGAGCACTACATTTCTGTATAGTAAACAATGTTGCTGTCACACATCTGGCAGATATGTTTGCTGGCCTGACCTAGAGGAGAAAGGCTCCGACAACCAGTATAGCAAATCCAGAGTGGCTTCAGGAAACAGGATCACCATTTCCTTCATATAATTTTCTTCTTTGTAGGTTCTACCTAATGTTTCAGAGCTCTATTTAAATGATGCCCCTCCTGTCCCCACCTTGGCAGACATTGGGTGGATAGCAGCAGACGATGAAGAAACGTACGCCAGAGTCAGGTTGGTTTCATCTTTGTGTCTGTCGATCCTTCTTTTTATAAACTGGTTTATTCTGAGTAGCACAGGCCAGGAATTGATCAAGTGCTCATGACCTCCAGTCACTTTGAGGTCTGATGTGTTGCCTGTTCAAAAACGTTCTTCCCAAGGGATAAGAAAAATAATTTGGACAAAGGATTCCTGGAGAAATTCCCACAGAGCACTAACAGCTTGTGTTATGCTGTATTTTACTCACAGAAAGATCTGAACTTAGAGCAACCACCAACTTGTGGTTTTTTTCAGCCTAGAATGTTGAAGGGTTACGTTGACAGGATCACTGAATGGTTAAGGTTGGAAAGGACCTCTGGAGGTCATCCCTTGCCTAGGCAGGGACACCTAGAGCTGGTTTCCTGGACTGTGTCCCACAGGGCTTCTGAAGATCTCCAAGAAGAGAGACTCCACAACTTCTGTGGGCAACCTATGCCAGTGCTCCATCACCTGCACATTGAAGTGCTTCCTGATGTTTAGATAGAACCTCTTGTATTCCAGGTTGTGCCCAGTGCCTCTTGTTCTGGCACTGTGCTCTCAAAGTTAGTCCCAGTTTTCCTGGGACTGATACACTTTACCCCCAGGAGTTTGGTACTGGGCAGTGGAACCTTTGTCCTACTTTTAACAGTAGTTATACTGTGAGAGATAAGATGAGAGGCAGAAGTTAATGGGTAAGTGACACTTGCTCTTGTGCATGCAGCGTGCTGCCCAGCATGGGGATACAGTGAGCAAGAGGGAAGTGATCTGAAACCATGTGAGCACACAGAGACTCCTGTTCATTTTGCCATGTCTTGTGCCATTTGATCATGATTTCTTTGACTTCCTGTTCCTTGCAATGCAGAGAGACAGCACATGCAGTGGTACAGCATATTGAAACAGCAAAGGTGTAGAGCATAGTCATTCAGAGGCTCAATTCATTGTGTTGAACTGTTTTGGTGTCCTGAGGGAAAGGCAGAGAGGTGCTGAATGTTGTGGAGGGGCTTGGACTTCATCAGTCCAAAGACTGACAGGTCTCTGTCTTGTAGAAGCGACACTCGCCCACTGAAACACAAATGGAAACCAAGTCCCTTCACGGTCATACAGCGAAATGCTTCAGTCCCCAACCTGAGGAAGCAGGAGGAGAAGCTGCTCGCCTTGAAGAAGCCTGGTTTACCAGCACTGAGCCGAACAACGGAGCTCCAGGATGAGCTGAGTCACCTTCGGAGTCAGATAGCTAAAATTGTAGCTGCAGAGTCAGGTAGGAACACAATGAGGTTGGTTTTTATTTTTATTTTTATTTTTTTTGTCAAATGAGAAGGGCTGAATTAGTGAAGCATGCTATTTCCTCCATAGGGAGCAGGCCTGCTTGTTACTGTTTCAGCAGGACTGTCACTCTTACTGGTGAGATGCCCACTCAGTGCTGGTTCTTCGTGTAGATGTCTGTGTTTGTTCTGGTAGAGGACTCTTGCTTCCTTTTCAGAAATACAGGTGTTGCTTTGCAGCTGCATTTGATCTGCAGGCTGTTTCATTTCAAGCACCTTGTTTCATGACAATTTATGATGTGTTCTTGCCAGTCCTGCACCAAGTTGGCCATGGGTGTGAGGGCCACGTCTTGAGTTGGGTAGGAGCGAGCCAACAGCACTTGTTTCTGTTGTCAACATAGTGCCATTTATGTAACAAATGAAGCACTTGGGGAAGAGCCTGGTTGATGTTTTTCTTTTTAGTTATTATTTCTTTTAGTAAACTTGTATGCAGATAAAATTCATGTTTTGGCCGTGAAACTGAGCTGTGAGTTCGTTCTTCCCTTCATGGCCTTCCTTGTGTGAGTATCCAGGTATATACAGCATACATGAGCTCTGGAAATGAGAAGATATTTGCTAGAATCCAAATCCAAAAAAAAAAAAACCTTGTAGTTACACAAGGTGTGCTGCTGCAGTGGCTGCTTGAGTGTGGAAGCTAGCAAGGCCAGAAGTACTTGGGTATCTATTTGTGGAGAGTACTTGGGTATCTATTTGTGGAGTAGTCAGAAAGTGGAACTGCTGGTCTCACAACTCGGAATGCATTGAAAAACGAACAGTTCTGCAAACTGCAGGAATATAATCTTTCTTGAAGGCAGTTTTTCTTAAAAGCTGCATCTCATGTATGCAAAATATTTTGGCCAGCGACCGAGGTATCAGCTGTGTTACCGCTGCTTTCCTGGGGAAAAGAAGGAGCTATTGTCTTTCCATTGCTTTAAAAGAAAACAAGATTGTACACCACTTGAAGCGGTGTCATGCAGCTGTTTGTGGTGGGGAATAGGGGCTGACGAAACCATCTTTACCCTGCATCCACAAGGAAACAATTCCCAGCTTGCTGCTCAGCACCGCGCGACGCAGCGTGCGCATGGGAGCGCGTCTCGTGATCGGCGGAATGCAGCGTGGCTGTGTGATTGCTGGAGCCCCCAGGGACTCAGTGCTCTGATGAGGAGTTATATTTAGTCCAGCTCTCCGTGAGGCTGAAAAACATTCGGATGTGAAGCTGAGTTGTGGTGTTTGATGTAGGTGGAGCGCTGGTTTCTGTACGGGAGGGAGGGAGCTACCCTGCCCTCAGCTCTGCAGGGAGTCACTGTAAGACAGGCTGTCACAGATGTGTGCTGCAGAGGGGCTGCGTGTGTCCTCTTCCCTCATCACTCTGAATCAGGGCAACAAAGAAATGGGAATTAAGAGCAGGGCAGATGCCTTGATATTCCCCTCCCCAGGTTCTCGGCTCTCTAGCTGTCCAACACGCAAGTTAGAGAAGCCCTTCTTCATTCAGTGGAAGCAATAATGAGGAAGATTAGAGATCTGGAGGGGAGAAAAATGGATTAATCATTCCGTACTTCTCTCTCCTCAACTCAGCAATGTGCCTGCTTACCAGATGGCATGTGAGAACTGTTCTCATTGACTTAATGTCTTCTGAGTCGATACGGGGAGCGATGGTTTAGGGCTTAACTGGAGCTCAGTAATCTGAACTACATAGGAGTCTTATTTTAGAAAGATTGATGTCAAAAAAGAAACGCTCTGCAATCTGCTTTGTTTTATACTGTTAGAGAAATCTCTCAACTGGCAGTTAATAACTATTGACAAGTGTACTGTTGAGGCCAAGGGTGTTAGTGCATTAAACTACAGGTTTTTTTTCCACTACAGACAGGTTATTTCAGTGAGAAGTACACTAAGCACATTTCTGGTTTCTTTTTCACCCCCCCGAATGTTTTACATTGGAAACATCTTAACTCATTTTCGTGTAATAACGCTTGGAACGCGAGCTGTTCTCACAATGGCAAAGAGCAAAAAGAGAAAAATGAAGACAATTCAGGCTTAACATTCCAACTCTGGCTCCACCTGTGACCCTGAGCAGGAGCTGATCTCTGCTCCTCCATTTCTTATCCATAAAGATGGAGAAAAGTAAACGTTCCCCGACGTCTGCAGGGGCTGGTGCAGTGATGCGTGAAACAGGAGGAGAGTGCATTGGGTGGAGTGGCAGATAAAAGGTGCTGGAGATGGTCCTGTGCTGCAGCATCACATTGTAAGAAGCAGAGTGGCCATGGGGGGAACATAAAGGCTGTGATTATTTTCTCTCTTTTATTCTTTACACAGCATAGGGGTGGATGACTGATGCCACCGGGTTTATATGCTGTTGTTCTGAGAAAACAAAACCAAAATAAAATATTAAGTGATACTATTTAATCTGTTCGCCTGTATTGCTTTCTCTTTCAGCTTCTGCTTCGTTCACCCCAGATGTGTTATCTCCAGGAAGTTCAAATGCATCTTCTCCTTTGCATTGTTTTGGACCCTCTTTCCAATCCACCACGTCCTTCGTCATTAGCGACATCACAGAGGAGGAGGCAGAACTGGAGAGCCCCGAGCTTCCGTCGGTCTCCATGCTTTGTTCTACAACATCTGAGTGCTGTAAATCGGAACCAAAGGATCCTGATGAGGAAGATTCTGTGTCTCTTTCCAAGGCCAGCAGTTTTGCAGACATGATGGGCATTCTTAAAGACATTCATAGGATGAAGCAGAGCAAAGACTTGTAAGTGCTGCTTGTACTCTGTTGATTTTATTTTCTCTTTCAACGTTTGTCATCCTTTTTTCTTCTTTTTTTTTTTTTTATCTGTTGTTGTTTGTCAGGTCACTGTAGACACCCGTATGGGAATTGCTAGGTCACAGCCTGAACCAGTGATTGAGCACCAGGTGAGAAGGCATGGCTAACCCAGGGAGCTCAGGTGCAAGCAGTGCTCCTGAGTGACTGGAAGAGGTAGACCCTGAGTCCTCCTTACCCTCCTTTAAGGGTTAGCAGCCAAGGGAACAACATCCCTCTTCAGAGATTGCGCTCTTCTTGAGATGTCACCAGTCTTTGGAAAGGGTGGGCCACCTTCCCTATTGCTTTCTAAGCTAAATCTGAGCTAATACCTTTATAAGTGTGCTCCTGTCCTAGTAGAAGGCGTTATCATCACCTTCCATTGCTCCACAACACTGGACGTGGTATTCACCTGCTGTATATTGTCTGAATCACGATTCAGAGAGGGGAAATATCTCCTTGTAGTTGTCGTGTTCCACCCATAAGGGCTGGGATGGGGTGACCAGGTTCATGAATCCCCCTGGTTGGATGAAGGTAAAACAATACTCAGAGGTCTGCACGCCATCAGCAGCAGCTCAGTCTGATGCAGATGGTTGAGGTGTTGGAGCTACCCATTGAGTATTGCTTTGATGTTCTTTCCCATGTGAGGGGATGTTCCCATGTGTGAGGGTTGAGGGGGTTCTTTAGGACCATCCCAGGAGTAAAATGGCTTCCATTATGTGACTGAATGGATTTGGGCACGTTGCTAAGCTGCAGTTTGAAACCTTAACAGTGTTGCCTCCTGTGTTAACGTGGAGGGCAGCTGCCCTGCGCTGCCCTACCTCTCCCTCCTGGAAGATGCATGGTTATGTCACACGTTCATCAGATGGGGTTCAGAAGGAGGGGTTGGCTTAATAACAGAAGAAGAGATTCCTGTTCTGGTTGTTTGCTGGACGGTTCCTGTGTATGCAAGATCTCGGGCATTCCCTCTTCTATTTTGTAGGTGTGACAGTAATGGTCTAGTTGTGCTTACTTGTCTCACATTGCACATTCCCACGGGGGGAGGGGGATGTTCATGACAGGTCCTCTTAAAACGTGGATTGTTCCTGTGTGGATTTTTCAGATCCTTGTCTCACTACATGAACTACAGAGAGACCCTTCTCCCTCAGTTCTGTTACCACTGGGCCGGTTCCTTCTCAGGCACGCAGGGGCAGGGGGCATGGTTTTACATTTACTGTCTGTGGGGAGGGGCAGCTCAGGTACCACTGAAGCAATCACACAGGGGCTCTTCCTTTTGAGCAAATCAAGTCTTAGGGTGTTCACCGGTGCAGCCCCTAAAATAATCACCCATAATATACTTCTCCATGCTCTCCTAGGATACAAGGAGGAGGAGAACTTCCTTGCTCTTCCATTCTCCTAGCGGCAGGCTTAGGTTTAACGTTGCTCCCCATAACTCCCATCCTCCTTCCGTGGTTTATTAATTCCACTGTTGCTTCTCCCAAGGTCGTGTTTAGCTCTGTTCTCCTTCCACCCGCTACCATCTTGGAACTGAAGTGCATTACAGCTTCAAAGAGCCCCACAGCACCCGGATCAGGGGCTGGTTCTGTCAGGATTAGCTCCTAACGACGTAGGGGAAGGCTGGTCGTGTTCTAAATACGTATTATGCATCAGTTGGAGACAAGCAGCTTTTTGCACACCTTCTAGCAAACGATTTACACTTGGGGTCTCAGTACACACAGTCTCCTCTTATTGGGCCATGGACCCCTGGAAAGCAGCATGCTGAGTTAAGGACCAGGTGTTCTGCTTGATTGTCAGTGGTTAATAAAACTCCAGCCACCCAGCATCCCCATGCCTCACCTTCTGATACCAAAATTCGATCTCTACCATCAGTGATACCTTCTGTATATGGTCTGTCTCAGTTTTATGAGCTGCACTTCTGGATTTGTGACAATGCCATGGCAAGCAGGGCACTGTTTGGGTAACCCTGTGTGGGACCACTACACCTTCTCCTGCCAGCTGTGCCAATTTAATGCCACGTCCCACCCATAACAGGAGGGAAGGGGTGGCCAGATTCACAAATACCCCATGTCAGATTAAGGTAAAACAATACTCTGAGGTTCACACGCAATCATCCCTTCCAATGAGATTCTGTATACTGCAGTTATCTCCAAAATATTGGCACTGTAACACTTACAGTCTGTCTTAAACTATCAGAATGTGGGGCTCGACTGTATGACCTTAAGGAACTGAAGCAAACCTCACTTCTAACCGAGGGAGCTCAGCCTTAACAGCTTTACACCTTCACGACTTCATGAGAGAGACATCTCTTAAAAAAAACAGAATAGGTCTTGAAATAACTTAATAATTTTACACTGCAGAAAATGGAGAAAGAATGAGAGTCAAGAAAAGGGATGGGGAAAAGATTGATCACCGCTGTGTGCTGAAGGTCTGTTTTGAGCAGTTCCAGCATTGGCCTTTAGCACTGGAGAAGGGGTGAGGGGCTGAGCACGCTTGTCTGGAGGGCCTAGTCTCAAACTGGCACATAGCAAGGATGACCACCAAGAAGACCGTGAAGATGATGATGAAGACGAACTGGGGCCCCTCCTGGGTGTCCTTCTATGCCTGCTTGGTTTGCAGGTGCGCTGTCCCAAGGTCCCAACCCCTTTGTAACAAGCAAGTTCACAATAACAAGTTATCAAAAATAAGTTTGCAGCCAAAGCTTTCTCATGGGGCAGCCTGTCCGTGACATGAGGCTGTCACTGTGAGAGGGCAGGGTACGTGCTCACTGATAGCAGCCATGGAGGCAGCCTTGAGCTGAGACCGAGCTCACCCCAGGAGGTCAGAAAGCAAAACACAGTCACTAAAACAGGAGTGAATGGGTCCAGGTACTCGAGGAAGAGGTGGGTTTTGGTTTCCTGTAAGCTTGTGGACGCTGGAAAAGTGAGCTGGTTGTTTCAGATTGGTGAAAGCAATGAGATGCTTTGGCAGCAGAGGAACTCGCACGCTGTAGCTGGGAGGAGTGAAATGCCCTCCTTCCAAAATACCTCTCGTCACTCATACTGAAATATGAATGATGTACCCACAGTATAGAAAAAATCATGAAAAATTGCTCCTAGGACTTCAAGCAGCACTTGTATATTTATACTGAGGGGACGTAGCTTGTTAATAACGAACTAATTTTCATTTCACTTACCTGCTATTAACACAGTTGAATCAAAATACTGAAGGCTTTGGATGCTGAGGTTTTCAGGTCACCCCCCTGATCCAACGCAGTGAGCTGTGGGTGATCAAAGCCACCACAGAACGCTGCAGAAAAATAATTCCAGGTGTGTGAGCAGGGCTGCCAGCCACCAGCATGGGCACTTCTCTTCAATAACGCAATGTGTGTTTGTGTTCCGTGTAGAAACCGAGCTTCTGTGAAGGAGGAGGACCCTGCTGCTCTTATAGCAGAAGTTCTGAGAAGAAAATTTGCCCTAAAGGAGGAAGATCTGGCTCTGAAGGAGAAATGATGGTGCCGTCGTTCAGCTCCGTAAGCAAAAGTGTTAAGCTCACAAAGTTTCCTCTACAGTAGCTGCCTTCCTAAGGATTGAACCTTTTGCCACTTTTATTTATTAGGAATTTTCTGCACTGGACACTTACTTAAGAAAGACCCTAAGGATTTGACATGTTTTCCACGTATTGTTATATTTAAGAAAAAAAAAAAAAAGAAAACCAAACTTTTTAAGGTGGAAGTTCTTTTCCTTCTGCATTTTGATGCTGGTGACTGGCTAAGGATCTTCTACAGAGTGCAGTGAGTGCTGCTGGCTGATATTCTTTCTGCCTACTCCAAGTCACATTAAAACTTCTTGTTGTTGTTGCAATAGAAGTCGTCACCATCTCCAGTGTACGCAGGGGTCACACGTCCTGTGCTTTCAGTTCTGAGCATGGTGCAGAGCTGCTGAGAATAAGCTGAGCAATGCTTCCCAGGCCTCCTGTGTCCAGCAGGCTGTGGGTTGGCAGTGGTGAAGGATTGTCTCCCTGATAACTTTGTCTAACCCCGTGGTAGAACGGAATTGAAGGAAGTGATGAAACCCCAGAGCCGTGTCCAAGGGCTGCTGGCTGGTTTTACTCTGCCCTGGGCGTTTCTTAGCTCGTCCCCACGATTGCATGACAGAACGGCCTTAATTTCTTGCCAGTAATTTAAGATTTCATTGATGGACCTTGTATCACACAGTGTGTTTTATTTGACACTTAGAAGGTGTTGCGCTGGAAATCTCTGTGAACTCTCTGCTGTGCCCTAGGATGCGCTGGGGGAGCACTGGGAAGACACTGGGGCACCTGAGAGCACCCTGAGGAGCCGTGGCAGTGCCCTGGGACGCAGTGGGTGGCTGTGGGAGGCCTGCAGGGCTCACTGGGAAGCCTCTGCAGCACGCTGGGGAGCTCTGGGAGCACTGAAGGGTTTCCTGGAGCACACTGGGTGGCTCTTGGAGGTCGCTGGGTTGCTCTGAGAAGCACCTGGCATGCTGGGGAGTTCTGGAAGTGGGGTGCAGGGTACCATGGGTGTCTTGGGAGTCCTTTAGGGCAGCTTGGGAGGTCTCTAGGGTTGCCCTAGAATGCCACAGGGAGCTCTGGGAATAGTCTGCAGTGGCCTGAAGTACAAAGGGGGGGCCTTGGAGTACACTGGGACGCACTGTAGTGCACCCTGGGGCACACTGAGGCTCAGGCATGGAGCTGTGTTCTGAGTGGTGACTTGAAGGCCTTTCTGCCTCCTGTTCTCAGCTTGACCAATGCTTTGCCATTAGAACGCAAGGCGGAGTGAGGAGTTGTTGGAGAACTGAGTACTCTTTTTCTTTCCATCACAGGGTGAAGGTAGTGATAATTTCTGCTTCAGTAATTTTCCAGGAAATAAAGTTAAACTGGGGCTGATCCATTGCCACAGCCCTTCAGTCTGTGGGGCTAGCACGAAAACAGCCACCAGCTTCTCCGAATCTCCGTGCTTTACATAGCAGGGTATGACTTTGGGCCATGAACGTGAGACCTTACGAAAGACAGGTTTGCACTTTCTTCATGAACAGTGAATCTTAAAGAACGCGACCATTGGAGGAGGCAGCTGGCCACGATGGTTGCATTCCTTCCCTTTGTGCCTTTCAGCTCCCTGTGGGGCCCCGGAGCATTGGTGGTGTGCGATCGGGAATGGCTGGGAGGCGATTCCCATGGGAAGATCCCTAGAGGATGCAGTGGGGTCCCAGGGCCCCCTGCTGCAGTCTGGGTGAGCGTGGCTGCCCGGCAGGGATGCGTGGAGGCTTTGTGGGTCTATGCAGACAACTCTGGGGCTTTGTAGAGTTGTGGCCGAGCTCCTGATTGTGCTTTAGCGTCCTCCCAGCGCAGGTGAGAGGCTTGGCAGGGCTGGCTGTTGTAGTGGTGCTCCCCAGAGCGCTGCTAGACGGTCAGCACCCAAAACCAGATGTTTTCTGCGTGAAAATAAAGGCTCTGCCAAACGCTGGAGCCCCGCAGCTGTGACGTGGGGGGGATGCTCTGCTTTAGGGGCTGCTGAGTGGGTCACCCCCTGCTCTGTGCGCATCTCCCCATCATTGGAAGACCCACAGCCCCGTGTCCCGGGGCCGCACCCCACACTGGGGCTGGCACCGTGCACCCCGAACACCCCCCAGCGCCTACAGCCGGATGGAGCTGAGCAAAATGGGAGGTGATCCATGCCCCCCCCCCCCTCCCCCCCCCCCCAGCACACACACCCCGTGCCACCCATCCCCAGGAACGCCTCCCACACCCCAGGGAGGAGCGGCAGCGCCTGTCCCAGCACGCAGCGGGCGCGGGGGCGGTGGGTGCCGATGGAGCCGCGGTGGCACTACCAGTTCCGGGTGATCATGCTGGGGGACTCCACGGTGGGCAAATCCTCGCTGCTGCGGCGTTACACCGAGGGCGTCTTCCTGGACGCCGTCAATCAGACGGTGGGGGTGGATTTCTACGTCCAGTTCGTGGAGCTGGAGCCGGGGCTGCACGTCAAGCTGCAGTTCTGGGACACGGCCGGGCAGGAGCGCTTCAGGTGGGTCCTGCTTCGGTCGTGGGTCTGAAGGGGAGTAGGCAGTGGGAGATGGGTTCCCTATGGGCTGGGGTCTCGGGGACACCCCGGGTAGGGCTGTGCCCCTATTGCTGAAGGCATTGCCCAGGGAAGGGCGGCCCTTAGGGTTCTCTTCTGAACCCTGCATCCAACTCCAGAGGGCCCATAGGAGCCCGTGTGCCCCCGGAGCTGCAGGGGGACGGGGGAGAGGCCGGGGTGCTCCTGCTGGGAGCGGAGCAAAGCAGCTTCCCCGGGGATATCGTGGTGATAGAGCTGCCTGGAGCACTTGGTACGGCAAATGAGCTGGTTCTCCTCGCTCTTAGGGTGGCCTCAGAGCCACGTGCTGGCTCCCCAGGGGCAGGGCGGTGGGGCAGGGATGCTCTGGCTGGAGGGGGAGCCCCTCACCCCCCCCTCTGGTCGCGCTCCAGGTCTGTCACCCGCTCCTATTACCGCAACTCGGCGGGGGGAATGCTGCTCTTCGACCTCACCAACCGCGCGTCCTTCGACAACGTCCAGCGGTGGCACCGGGAGGTGACGGACACGGTCCAACCTTTCCACGTGGTTTTCTTGCTGGTGGGACACAAGAGCGACCTGGCGGCCGAGCGCAAGGTGGGCAGGAGGGAGGCGGAGCGGCTGGCGGCCTCGCTGGGGGCACAGTACGTCGAGACCTCGGCCAAGGACGGCAGCGACGTGGCACGGGCGTTCCAGATGCTGACCCTGGCCATTTACCGGGCGTTGCAGAGCGGGCTCCTGGCGCCCTGCGAGGCGTGGGACGGGGTGAAGAGCAGCGTCCCGCTGCCGGCACCGTGCCCGAAGAAGGAGGAGAAGCGGAAGAGGTGCGCGTGCTGAGGACGGGGAGTGGAGGTGCTGGGCTCTGCCAGGTGCAAGGAAGCAGGAGGAGCGGTGAGCGATGGCATTAAACACCCCCTGCTCACTCTGCTGCCTGCCCCGTGTTTTCCTGGGGAAGGGGAGGTGCCAGGGCCTCACTCTTCTGTTCTCCCCTCTTACAAAGCGATCCCCAGGCAGTGAGCACAGCCCCTCCCTGTGCCCTCGGGTCCCAAACTCCTTTGACTCTCCAGCAGGGAACTCCCTCAGCTCCCTGCCCAGCAGCACACAGCCGTGCTTTGGGCAGGACCCTGGGCACACTGGGATGAGATAGAGCAGCTCTGTGCCCCAGGAGCTGCCTCTCCCTCCCGAGCACCAGTCGGACTGGCCTCATCTGAGCTCACTGACTGCATGCCCTGGGCTCCCCAGCTGGACAGAGCCCTCCTGTATCAGCAAGGTGGGTTTCACCCATGGGTGCTGGCAGCCCCGGAGCAAGGCAGCGTCCACAACCTCCCTTTTCCTGCAGGGAGCCAGCAGAACAGCCTCCCTCCTCACCACATCCAGCAGCACCTGCAGCTTCTCTGATGTGCACCAGCTGGGGCAGAACAGGCACTACTGGGATGTGGCCCTTCCTCATGTCCCAGGTAAACAGAACACGCTCATTTCTTGTCCTCAGCCACCACATCCCTCCTGCTGGTGTCCAAGCAGAGGCTGAACCACAACAGGAGGTTGCGATGCAGCGAGCACAGGGTGGGCACGGCCCCATTCACAGAGCAGAGACCACCCAACCCTCCAACTCAGCTGAAAGCCCAGCACAGATCTCCCACCTGGCCCCACACGCAGACACCAGCACAGCTGGCTCCTTCCCTTGCACGGGTTTTAGATTAATAATTTCTTTATTCATGTAAAACAAACGCAAGTATTTATATAAACACCGACATTACAAAGTACTGGAGCGGGGAGGGGCAGGGAGGAGGAAACAAAAACCTCTACAGATGCTTCTAATACTGTCCCACACAAGATCAAATGCTCTGTCCCTCGGATAATCACTTATACGATAAACCACTTCCAAGTCACAAATAAAAGTCTTTGCTGTGAGATACGCTGCGCTCTTAAGGGGAACGAGGACAGAATGTTTTTTTTTGGCAGATCTCCTCATAAAGTCAGATATTGCTGCACCGTTAATAAAAAATATATGCTTCTCTGTAAAGCATTAACAAAAATATCCCGTGGATGGCATCGTGGAGGCTGCAGTGGAGAGGCAGATATCTCAGAATGCACCGGCGTCATCTCGAGCTCTTCCCAGGGGTTATTTCTTGGTGGTTTTGCGAATCAGTGCCATTCTCTGTAACGAGAAAGAGAAGAACGTGGGAAGCTGGGTCTCAGGCAAGGTTACTGCAAAGCAACCAGAACAGCAGCTGTGCAGAACAACCCATCTCGGGTTCTCTCAGGGCGCTGTCTATCTTGTTTCCACACAGGTCTGTCAAGTCCATTTGAATCTCAGCGTCCCAGTCAGAGCCGGAGGAAAAGGAAGAGTCTGCACTGCCCTGCTCAGCCCCCCAGGCTGCAAGGGCTGTGTGACAAAGCAGAACAGCAGCACCAGGGGAGGGAACAAAGCCCACCCAAGCTCCAGGGGGAAAGCTGCAATACCACCCATGTGCTCCTGCAGGGCACCTCCTTCCCTGGCTCTGGCCTTATGCCTCAAAAGCAATCACCTAATTCATTTAAAGTTAAGGGGGAAAAAAAACCAGCTGCCCAGCTGCAGTCACAGCTGAAATCACAGACAACTGCATGCTCTCTGCTGCAGCTCTTTAACTTCTTGTGGTGGCAGGCAGCTGAGACCTGTGACACAAAGACATGGCAGATGCCCTGTGCTGCTCACAGTGTACCTGAGTGCAGCCTTGGCCTGCAGGTACAAAACAGCCCAAGGAAGCTGAGCCAAACCCTGCCAAAAAGCACTGATTCCTGTGTGTGACACCACATCCAGCCACTGTGACTTTGTACCAGGCAGCACAGGTCTGCAAATGCAGGGTGGCAGTTCTGGTTACTCGTGCATATGCTGCATCCCAGACAGATCCAGCCACAAGACTTAGCCCAGGCAGTCCCTCAGGGTATCTCAGTTGTGTTCCTGCCTCTTCCAGCATTCTGGGAAGAAAACCCCAAGCCTGGCCTTGATTTCTAACTGCAGGAGAAGCATCAGGCCAGGAGAGGCAAGGCAAGTGCTGTTCTCAGCATTGTGCTCATTTGTGGCCTTTGCAGACCTACAATTATTCCTACAGCACCTGGTGGGAAGGCAGGGCCAACCCAAGGCAGCTCAGGTGCATGCAATGCACCTGAGTGACTGGAAAAGGTGGAGCCAGGATCCACCCCTTCCCAGACCTCATTTAAGGATTGGCAGTGGAGATAAGGGTATCTTGCTGGAGATCCCCACGCACCTGAGGCCTTCTGAAGGTAAGCAGCTTCTCTCCTTTGTTTCTGTGCCCATGGCTGTTACATTTGCTGTAGCCTAGGAGTTTGTTACTTGGCTGTCATTGCTGTCCTTTCCATTGTGTTACAACAACCGAAAATGCTCTCAGCTGCTTTTTAACCCTTCCCACCTGGGCTGCCACCACACTCAATCCTCTCTGCACAAACTGGTGAGGAGACTCCAGAAATTACTTCAAGTCCAAACCACTTGGAAGAGGCGACAGCGTCACCAGTGCCAGCACCAGAGAGCACCTTACCCGTATCAGGCTTCTACCGTGTGATTCTCAGCGTGTTCCTGAGGGTTCCTTACCTGTTTGTGAGCTTCTGTAGTGCAGGCTTTTTTGTAGGGCCTGATTTCTTCAGAACCAAAGCCCGGGATCCACATGTTCCACTGACGCTCTGGAAAAGAGAGCACGTGTCAGCACACTGCACCCACATGGAGAGGATGGGGTTAGGGGCAGACATTCCCCTGGTTCCCTGATAACAAGAACAATGAATCTTCTCGTGGGTTTTCACCCCAGCAGTGGGGTGCGTGCCCACCTCTCAGGTGAGGGCAAGCTCCTTACCAAGGTGCAACTGGACATCTTTCACTTCCAGGGTGTTTGACTTGCGATGCCGCGCGAGCTGGCAGGCAGCTGTCACCACGCTCTCTATGAAATCATCGGCGATCTGCAGCAGCATCTGTCACAGAATGAGGACAAAAACAGCTCTTCAAGTACAGCTGAAACCATGGGAAAGTATGAAAACGAACCCCCAGAAGATAATGTTTCAAGGGTGTTTGCCACAGCTTCTCCGAAGCCTTTCTCAGCACTGGGAAGCAGAGACATGGCTGGCTGAAGGCTGCCATGAAGGTGAGAATACAGCACTGTAACGCAAACTGACCCTCCCTGCTTTGGACAAAGGGCCCCTGGACAGTGGAAAACCCAGATCTGCTCTTTCTGCAGCACCTGCCATGGGTTGGTACCTACTTCCTCCACGTCTTCATCTAGCTGCTCATTGGGATCCACCTCGCGCACCAGGTCCTGCAGTTTCTTCTTGGTTAAAACCTGAGTACGTGAGAGAGAAAAGAGGAACAATTTACTGCTCTGCTTTAGCAGAAGAGCTGCCCACCCTGCACAGCCACAGAAGACCTCCATCCCCACAGTGCACAGACCCAAGCTGACACACTGTATCAGCTCAGGAAGGGCTGATAAGAAACATCAGGTGCTAAGGAGTCATTTGCAAGCACCAGTGGCTGCTCTGAACAGACAGCAGAGCACAGCAGGTCAGGATGACTAAGTCTCCTGCACTGAACCAGCACTAAAATGCCCCTGGCTGAAGCATGGCTGCTGGCAACAGAGGACAAAGACATAATGAGAAATCTTAAAAGGCAAATGCAAGCAACGTTCCAGCAACTAATTTTGTATTCAGGACACAAAGGAAGCGTTTCCATTGCTCTAGCGCTTATCAACTTTAGTGTTTCAAATGGAAAACAGACACATGTGAGTGCTGGATTACTGCAGGGCAGAAGGCAGCATCCTCTCAGCCCAAACATGTCAAGAGATCAGGAATTCCACCACTGCTGAGCAGCAGTGAGATGCGTGGCCTTACAGGATAAGGATGAGATTCATCCCCACTGCTCTGTCGGCTTGGTAAGATGAATGAGACACACAGGGCTGAGAGACACCAGGGGAACTTCCTGCCTTTCCACAAGGTGCAAAGCAATCCAACGACCACATTTAAAGAGAATTTTCCATCAGTCACACCCCAATACACATTTTCCCCAAGGCAAAGCCTCTGCACCTACAAAGTCCATACTCCAAGCGGGAAGAAATACATGAAGATATTTGCTCCCTCAGGACAGTAACCGCTACTTCAACAGAGATCAGATTTTTGTTAGTAATTTAAGGAGAAGAACAAAGCTAGCTGCAGGTCTGAGCATCTTCCCGGCAGCTGGGGATGAGATTACCTGGTTGCTTTCAGGACTGAGCCTCCCTCCTCCACTGGGCGTGCCGGGCATCTTTGCCACGGCGGTGCTGTTCGCCATGGAGCTCTGAGGGGGAGTGCTGGCGGGTTCGGGTTTTATGGAGGAGAAGTTGGAGAGGTTGATCAAGGTTGATGGGCCAAACTGGTTCATAATCTGTTGGGCTTTAGCTTTTAGATCATAAAGCTTGTCGAGGTCCTGCTTCTTCTTGGGGTTGTGGGGACCCAAACCAATTAACTGGAGAGAGAAACAGAAGAGAGTGAGCAAACAGTGGAATCCAAAGTGGGCTTTGCCCACGGTACTGACAGGAGCCAGAGTTTACAAATCAGGTCTCTGGATGCAGTAAGAAGGGAGGAGGAACGTTTAGAAAACATTTCCTGGTGTCTGGGGAATGAAGTTTTCCCTGAGAAGCACAGCAGCTGCATGCAGTGCACTGACAGCAGGGGCTCCCCGCTCCTCGCCCTGCTGGGTCCTGCACGTGTTCAGCCTCACAGCAGGGCCTGCCTGAACCATCTCACATGTTCTGCAGGCAGCTTTGAGGGCAAGACCGTGCTCAGAGCTGAGATTTAACCAAAGGACACAGCCCAGCCTGCAGTGCACTGCAGGCTCAAGCCCTGTCCATGCTCAGTCTCCATCCTCCACAAACCCAGGAGGCAGAAGCCCGAACCAGAAGACAACCATGCCCAGGCTCCCCGTGCTGGAGGTCTCGGTTTGAGCAGTGTCTTGCTCCAAACCTGCTCTGCAGCAATCCCCCAGCTGAAATCCAGAGCCGCCTTCACAACACAGAGCTCAGCCACAACTCTAAGGATCAGTGACAAGAGAGGAAATGCAGACGTGGCCCTCCACAGCAGGACACCAAAAGCCACAGTAAGGAAATGGGATTTACCGTGCTGCTATCAGGCAGCCAGAGGGGGGTTCTGGCAGCACAACCTGCAGCTCAGATCCCCCAGGGTCACCACCACGTGCCTGAGGTTACACACACTACCAGCCCCACGCTGTTGCATGGGCAGACCAGAGCTGCTGTATGCAGTATGCTTGCATACAGACTGATGAGCAGAGCGTCTCCTATCTCAGCTACAAACAGACGTTCTCCCTTCAGCAGGGCAAGCTGTTAGTTTGGATTAATTCATACAGAAAACAAAACCAGAAATCACACTTAGACAGGGGCTGCTTTAGTGCTTCACTGCAACGCAAACCCATGCACTGCTGCATCGTGGAGCTCTCCTAGAAGAACTTACACCGGGACACACTCCTGTAGGGCTCTCAGCAAATCCCCAGCTCGCTCAGTTTTAACCCAGTTGATGGCAGAAGGCCCTTATGCTCACACCACAGCACCCTTAGTGGTGCTTCTGGACGAGGCATTTCACTGCACACCTGGGTTTGCACAGGGGCTGGCTGCAGGCCATTTGCCCCCAGGCCTCAGTTACACATCCACCAAGCAGGAATCCTCACCCGCCATGCAGGGGAGAAGACGACGCCTCGTGCAACGCACTTTATTAGTATAAAGTCATTTTGCACGTTTCTCTCTCGATCTTATTGGCACCTCTTGCGCGCCGTTAAGATCACCAAAGGCAAAACACCCAGCGTGAGGAGGTCCCCAGCAGTCCTGCATGCCAGCTCAAGGCAAGCACACGCAGTTTACTTACAGCTATCTGCGTGTCTAGATCTTTAATTACATCAGCAACTGCTGTGGGCCCAGCGAACGGAGAGGCCATTTCCCAAAGCCTTCCCGGGGTCAGCAGCCAGCGTTAACCTATTTTCTCTTCCTCCTCTTCCACATCACTCTCATTCCTACGGGAACACCAGATATTTCCCGTGTCACCCACTCCCTGGTAACATCTCAACAGGAAACAGTTTCACCACACCGGAGAGCACGCTCCACCCGTGAGATCCCGATGCAGGTGTGAGCAGGATGCGGCTGCCCGGGAGGTGATGCTCATCTAGCCTAATTCTCCCCTCTTTTAGTTTGAAGCCATTCCCCTTTGTCCTATTGCCACCTATCCACGTTAGAAGTCGCTCTCCCTGCTGTCTATCATCTCCCTTCAAGCACTGGCAGGCCGCAGTGAGCTCTCCCGGAGCCTTCTCTTCTCCAGGCTGAACACCCCCATAGGAACACCCAGCAGAGCTGCTTCATCCCTCAGATTCCACGAGAAGCGGGCGGGCTTTGCGGTGCCTGCTGTCAGCGCTGCCGGGCAGCTCAGCGCTTTCCTTGCTGGCAGCAGATCGCGTGGCCTCAATTAACACCGCCATTCGTTTCCCAGCGATCCTCTGCAGCTCATTAAGCAGCGGTGCTGCAGCATACAGCTATAATTAGCATCTACATGAGAATCAAACGAGCCTCTCGGTGCCCCTGTTAAGCGTCCCCTTCCTGCATTAGGACTTACATCGCCGTAAGCGGCAGCCAAGACCGGGGCACACCGGGAGGCCAACGCTGCCCCAGCCTCAGCCCCACCGGTAACCGGCTGCAGCTGGGGCGGCTGCACCACGCGCTCACCCCGCACCGCTCCCGACCCCCTCGCCCCGTACCTCCCCATGCCCCGCGGGCGGACCGAGGCCCCGCCGCCGCCGGCTGCGCTCCCTTCGCCGCGCACACCGGATGCCCTTCCGGGGCAGCACCCGGAAGTACTTGCGGCGCCGCCAACCGGAAGGCGAGCACGCTGCGCATGCGCAACGCGGGATCGAGCGGAGACGCGGCTGCGCGCGCGCAGAGCGGTGGCGGGGAGGGGAGAGGCCCAGCATGCCCCGCGCGATTTGCATAGCGCTCCGAGGCCAAAGAGGGAGCGGGAAACATCGGTATTTTGGGGGAAAAAGAGGCAGAAATGATAAAATCGCAGATAAATACGAAGGAGAAAAGGCAGGGAATAAAATATTCCCCACTGTCTTGTAGTGAAACGGCAGGAGACTCGCCGCGACCTAGAGGAGGATCCGCCGCTTCCCAGTGTCTGCGGCGCCAAAGCGGCGCTTTAAAAAGGGCTTCTGCCGTGCGTGGCACGGGGGGGCTTCGGCCGCCCCCGCGGAATCGACATCAAGAGATTTCGGAAGCACAATTTTTGTGGGAGGGGTCGCCGGTAACCGCCTGTTCTGGCGCCCCGGGCTGGGAGAGTGAAGAGCAGCGGAAAGGGGCGAGGTTGGGGGGTGCTCATCTGCGGGGTGTAGTTACAGGTGTGGCGGGGCTCCAAGGGGAGGGATGTATCAAGATGGGGGGGTCTGCAGTACAGCTGGAGGGGACGTAGTTTTTAGGGGGGGCTGTACCCTTGGTGGGGGCTTTGTGTGGTTGCCTATGGGGATTCCTACAGGGAATGGGGCGGCGCTACAGGTGTACCCGCACGGTGGGGGTGCTGGGTGGCTGTGGCTGTTCCCGTGTGCGGGTGTTTGCGCTGCGGCTGTAGCTGCACCCACGCGGCCGTGGATACAGAACAGCGGCCGGTGCCCCTCCGTGCGGTGGGGCTGTACGGGACGGGCACCCGCAGCGCGGTGTGCTGCCTGCGCCCCGAGCTTCTGCCCAACTCCGAGCCCTGCGTGAGCGGCAGCTGACGGAGAGGACTGGTTTGTATACACGTACGTCTATATATATATATTTAAATAAAAGTGCGGGTTGAGTTATAAATCTCCCCTCTGCGCCCCGGGGAAGGGCTCCATCCGAAGGTGGGCGGCTCTCCTGTGCCGCCTCACCAGGCCTCGTGGTACACGTGGGAGAAGGGACAGTCTGCGAGCTGCGAGCGGGATCCCTCGGCAGGGGGCCCGTCCCCATGGGGGCTGGCAGTCCGCTCCACCCGGGGGGCTGCGCTCCCCCCGGCAGGCAGCGGCAGCGGGGGGGAAACGTACCGTGCCGGGGGTGAGCCCGGGGAGCCGGCGTGGCTCGGGGCGGCGGGGAGCCCCGCGGTGTCGCTGGGGTTCCAGCGCGTGCCGGCGTGCTCAGGTTCGCCGAACGGCGTGGCGTATTCGGGTTCCGGCGGCAGAGGCTCTGCGTACTCGTGGTGTTTTCCCGGCACGTCGTAGTGGCTCACAACCAGCGGCAAGGTGTAGCCCTCGTCTGGGAGAGGTTTGAAGGTGGAGGAGCCCAACTGGCTGCTGGGGCTCACCTGCACCACGTCCGGCTCGGCGTACTCTGCGGTGGGGGCACACGGACCTGAGATGGGCACGGTGCAGAGGGAACGGCCCCGCTGAGGTACGTGGCCCCGCGCCCACCCCTGGCAGTTTCAGATGTGGGTAGGCACAGACCCTGAGGGACCCCGCAAAATCTGTGTGGGGCAGGGCACCCACCCCACGGGGACTGCACGTCCCACTGGGATCCCGGTGCCCTCTGGCCACGTTGCGATGCCCAGGCGCTCCCAGGTTCTCCCTTTGCAGAGGTTCGGGATCCAGGGCAGGGGTTGGATCAGGGTGCAGTGTGGGGGGGGATGTGGGTCTGTTCTGCCCCGTCTCTGTGCTCCTCTGTCCCCGTTACCTGGTGAGTGGGTCTGGCTGAGGTCCCCCAGCACTGCAGGGAAGGAGGGCAGCGTGGATCCGGGGGGCGGCAGGCTCCCCAGGGAGCACACCTGGCTCGCCTCCAGCTTGGGTTGCCCTGGGCAGAGAGCAGAAGCCCCTTGTCACACGCCAGCCCCCTGCCTCCCACCACCCATGGATGCCCTTGGAGATGGAGGTGCCCTCAGAGTGGGACACTTGAGGATGAGAAGGGAAAGAGCCTGAGCTCAGGCCTTCAACCACCTGCACCTGCCCTGAATTCAGAACCCCCATGCTCAGCACCTCCCTGAGCACCCCAGGGTGAGTGGGAGCTGTTACCTTTTGTGAGCCCACAGTTCAGCTTGGTGGCTGGCTTCCTGCAAGGGGAGAGCATGACACAGGTGAGGGGCTGCCTGTGACAGAGGGTTCAGCCAGCAGCCTAACAGAGCCCCCCAGAAACCCCATGATTTGGGGGGCAGGCTGGAACCCACCTCCTCCTGCGGCAGAGGAAAGCCAGCAGCAGGAGGCTGGAGCAGACGAGGACAAAGACGCCAATGAGCAGCATCACCAGCAGCGTGGAGCCTGGGGAGGGAGAGCAGCATCAGCACCTGGGTCCACCATCCCACACCTCCATGCCTGGGGTTCCCTTGGGTGCAGGGAGCCCATCTTGGGTGAGCCAAGCTGGACAATTAATGTTCCTGCCCAGAGCCACCAATGGGACGAGAGTCAGCCCATGTGCAACACCCACCTGCCTTCTCAGGGTCCAGGGCAATGCCAGGGATGGGCGTGCGGCCGGGCGGGCGGCTGGTGGGGACAGGGACGTGGATGGGGACATCCTTGGGGATGCTGGGCACTGCAGGGCAGAGCGGGTGGTGCCGTCAGCGCTGAGCTCACCCTGGGGCACGGGGAGCTGGAGGTCCCCAGGGGCGCGAGGGACGCTCACCATAGGGCCGTGCTGCACGGACCCGTGCCATCTGGCAGCCCAGCAGGGCCACCTTCAAGGCAGCACGCTGGTGCCAGCTCTGGGGCGTGATGCGCAGGTAGCGGGTCGTGATGGGCGGGATGAAGGCGTTGGAGACCTCCCCGAGGCTGTCCACGTTTCCTTCAAAGACCTACTGGGGAGGGCAGGGATGGCCGCAGAGCTGCGGGCAGGGGGCTGCGCCCACCCTGCTGCCCCAGTGCCCACCTTGTCCTCCTGGCCGCTGCTGCCCCTGTAGGGTCTCCAGTTCTTCCCATCGCGGCTGGAGGACACACGGTAGGACGTCACGTAGAAGTCGTATATCTCAGCGGATCCCTTCGTGACGATCCCTGCAGGGCAGGATGCGCCCTTATGTCACCCCAACCCTCCCCCCCCGACCCCAGCTCCTTCCTGGGCACCCGCATCCCCCGCTCTGCCCCGAGGAGCCGATAAACCCCGGCTGCATTCCTCCCTCCTCCGGCCCCCGGTCTCACAATGTCCCCATTTTCTTCCCGCCGGCCTCTGCACAAAGCCCCCCTTGGCGGCAGGCTTGGCTGAACAAAAGGCGCTCGCTGGCACCAGATGCAAGAGCATAATATTGACTTGTTCATCCCAGAAATGGCTGCAGCGGGGAAGGAACAAAATGGGGACAGGAAAAAGCCATGAGGAAGGACGGATGCTGTCCGGATCCCAGTTTGCACCAGTACAACCAGAACAGTGGACGGCACAAGGAACCCCAAATTCTCCTGAGAGTTACAGGTTGGGGAGGAGTGGGGGGGGATCTGTAGCCACTTTGGGCAGCGTGGGGGTCCCACTTGGGCAGCGACCAGGGTGGCACGGGGACAGCCACCAGCCCCATCCACCAGCTGACACGTGCTGACCTGTGACATTCCTGCGGGTGCCCAGGTCCAGCTCCAGCCAGGCGGTGTCAGCACCGGGTTCTGCTGCCCAGGAGGGGCTGGGGGTGCCCAGGGCCGCATGCTCGGCTGCCCAGCTCCGCTCCTGCCCCAGAGTGTCCACCTCCTGCCACCAGGACGAGGCGTTGAAGGCGGCCACCTCCAGGGCATCGCCGCAGGCTGCAAGGTGAGGTGGCAGCTGGGGACCCGGCCAGCACCGCGGTCCCCTCGTGCAGCTGAAGTGATGGCTTAATGTATGGGAAGATACCTTTGTGGAACAGGAGACGCTTCTCAGAGAGGGAGCCCCTGCGAGAAGGGAAGAGGGGGATGTCAGGAATGATCTTGTGGGGCAAAGACCCAGCAAACCCACCTCGGGGGGGCTCTGACACCGAGGGGTGGCAGCTGGGAGCCCTGCGCCCACCTTTTGGAGTGCAGCCCATTGGCGAAGGCCGACTCGTAGAGCGTGATCCCCTTCTCTCGGGACAGGGTGACCTGCCCGCCCGCCTCGTCGGCGACCACACCGGCGTGCACAGCTGCCTTGCACAGCACCGAGGTCTGCAGGGAGCGTGGGGTCAGAGCAGCCAAGTCCCCCCACCCAGGCTGAACCTGTCCTCCTTCCACCTACTGGCAGCAGGATGGAGGTGACAGGTGATAGACAGCCAGCAGGGCACCCATGGGTGACACCTCCCAGGAGAGCGGGGCTCTGTACATACGTCCCGGTAGCCCTGTTTTGCGTTGCCCCAGATGTCCCCCTCGATGTCCTTGCAGCCGGCGGGGCAGTACACGCTGAAACGCATGGGACGAATGGGATGGGGACAGAAGTGCTGGTGGGGACAGGCAGTGATGCCAGGCTGGTGGTGGGACAGCCACTCACCTGATGTGCTCCTGGGAGAAATGGGTGCCTCTGACCAAGCAGGAGATCAGGTCTGCAAGGCAAGGATGCCCCAAGGTGAGGGGCCGCGTGGGACCCCCAGAGCACCCAGCTCTCCCTGGGGCAGCCCATCTCCATCCCCTTCCCAACCAAATCCTGCTCCAGGGGTAGGTTTTGCCCCCTGGGTCTGCAGGGACAGGGTACGGTGTCTCTCTGGTCACAGCGCTGTTTGCAGCACAGCTTAATACTGGGGTCCCAGCTGCCCTGGGGGTGCTCAGTCTGAGGTTCCCAATTCAGGCTGCCATTCCCTATCACCTCTCTCACATCCACAGCCCCCAGGCAAGGAAAATGGGGGCCTGTAATGAGCTAGAGGCAATGGGAGCCACATGGGGTGGGCACAGAGCTCCCTGCCTCCCCCTATCTGTGCCCTGTACCCCAGGGACACAGCCTTGGGGGGGGGTCAGCACCCGCAGGGGACAGCCCCCCATCCCCTACCTGGGTGCTGCGAGCTGGCGTAGGACAGGAGGAGGCCCCGTCCCGAGCGGTGGCTGGTGCTGTTGAACAGGACGGTGACGGCGCTGGAGTTGGTGAGCAGCAGCGGGGCGGCGGGGCCGGCGTTCCTGCAGTAGGGCCCTGCGGGAGGGATGGGGCCGTGGGGAGGACTGGGATCCCTGGGGGTGGGCACGGGGACCTGGATTGAGGGTTTCACCTCCCCAGCTGCGTGCTGGGAAGGATGCTCAGGGCGGCCCCGTCGCTGTCCCCACAGCCACAAAGTGACACCGCGGTGACGTCACGTCTGCCAGCCGGGTCATCCCCCGCCGCTTCCCGGCAAACTTCTCCCAAGAGCTTCTTAATTGCGCCCAGCTGGGATGGAGTGAGCAGCCGTGTGGCCAGCAGCCCTTGTCGGGGCAATGGCTGTGGGTCTGGCACGCACAGTTCGGCCACAGAATGGGTCCGTGTCCCCTCCCCACCGCCACCCGTCCCCCTTCCACAGGAACCACCAAAGCTGCCTCCTAAATCCCCCGGAGCAGCGACCCATTTAATCCAAATTAATTTGCAGTCTCCATCTCTCTGATTAAAACTTCAGCTTAGCGGGGAAGACGGGTTCCTTGGGGACATCCCTGGGCCCAGATGGGGACAGGAGGTGTCCCCGCTGCCCGTATCCCCTCTTTGTCCATCCTTCCCGATGGATGGAGGGGACAACAGGACGGGCTGTGCCACTGCCCCGCATCGCTTCCATCTCCGGGCGCCCGGAGATGCTTCCAGCAGCGCTGCCGTTGTCCTGGGGATGGGGACGTCCCCAGGACCCCAGCACGTCCCTGAGAGGAGGGCGGCAGGGTCAGGCTGTGACGTTGGTCGGGCGCCAGGAGCCGGCTCTGAGTCAGCCGCTTCCCGACAACCAGCTGGGATCACTCCAGAGTCGGCAGCGAGGGAGGGGGACGCTGGCGGGACCCTGCCTGGCCCCATCCCGATGGTAAAGGCACTGAAAGAGGCTGGGGGTGCCCAGAACACCGGGTGGGCGGGTGGGCAGCGCGCTGCTAGCAATGGGGTTGCATGGCCGACCCATCTCCGCCGCCCCATCCCGTCCCATTGGGGCTGTCCCACCCCATCGCCACTTCTCCCCTCCGGAGACATCTCCCCACCAGGTGCCACCAAATCCCCCTGACACCGTTCAATATCTCCAGGAAAATCCTGGAAACGTTTGGGCAAAGTTACTTAATCAGCGGCTGCATCTGCTCCCATCTGGGTCGCCTTGGCTATGCCCCCCCCCCACACCCCCCCATCCTCCTCGGGATGAAATCAGCTAAAAAGCCGGATTTCCCCTGATCCCCTCCTTAGCAAAGGGTTTATGTAACGCGATCTGCACCCCTCGCCGCTGCCTCAGTTTCCCCTCTTACCGTAAGCGGTGCCGCTCTCGGGGTCGGCCAGCAGCAGGGAGCTGTGGGCACAACGCTCCGAGGGCTCCAGGTCCACGTCTCCAAAGGCCACGATGAGGGAGGTGCCCGGGGGGGCCCGCAGCCGCCAGCGGCACCACGTGTGGTTGGGGTACGTGCCGGGGTAGTTCCTGGAGCTCAGCGTCCCACTCTGCGCTGTCAGCACCGTGTGGCCGCAGCCGTCCCCTGAATGAAGGCAAAGGAGCGGGGTTGCTCTCTGTGCCTCAGTTTCCCCATCCTGCGCTGCCCCATGGGGACCCGTGTCCTCTTTCAAACCCCGCTAGGGACGGCCCCCAGGGTCGCGGCAGCCCCAGTTTCCCCCCTGCAGACATCACCGTGCCACCCTTTTGCTTTTAGGACCAAGAGGAGCCCGATTTGGGGGGCGATTTGGGGGAAATAAGCCCACGGGGCTGTACAGAGCCCAGCCCGCCACAGTGACATCCGCCACAAAGGGGCTTTTCATGGCAGAACATCCCCCAAATTCAGATACAAAAGCGTTGGAGGGGTTCTCACTGGATCGCGTTAACCAAAGCGCTCGATCCCTGCCCCCAAAGTGGGCAAAGCCGCGTCCGGACAGGGCTGGAAAGCTCCCAGCAGCGCGCAGACCCCGAGCAAAGTCTGCTCCGTGCATTGCCGTGAGTGGGGGGGAACGGCACTTTTGGGGTACAAGGATGGGGGGGGGGAGCAGCGCTGAGCCCTCCATGGGCACCGCTCCCCAAAATTCATCCCCTGGAAAGAGAAACCCCAAATCCTCGGCGGTGCCAAATCCTGCGGAGAGAGGAAAACTCCGCGCTCCCCGCAGGAAGGGACGGGACGGGACGGGACGGGACGGGACGGGACGGCGGCCAAACCGGGGCCACCGGATGGGATGCGGGGCTGGGGGGGGGGCTCCATGGGCAGAGCCATCCATGGGGACATCAGTGGGTCACCCCCCCGAACGAAAACCCCAAACCCAACGTGAATGGACACACCGACGGGGACGTCAATGGGTCACCCCCCTAGAAGTAAAGCCCGAACCCGACCTCAGCAGGAACATCAATGGGGGATCTCAGTGAGGACACCAACGGACCACCCCCCCAAAAAAAGAAACCCCGAACTGCAGCGGGATCGCTGGGACCGAGATCGGAGCCGCCGCGGGACGACCCCGCCGGGAGCCCGTCCCGGTGTCACCTCCGCTCCCGCCGCCGCCCCGCACTCACCGTGCTGCCCCGCGGCCGGGCGCGGCCCCAGCAGGAAGCAGCGGCGCAGCAGCAG
>NC_034430.1:2302613-2313884 GCF_002078875.1 Numida meleagris | reverse complement strand
CCCCCCCAGCCCTGACCCGAGGGGGCACCGCCGGCTGCACCGGCATCGCCCGCGCCTGGGCCCCGATCGGGGCTACCTGGGCCCCGGGAGGGGGAGGCGGCTCGGGGGGCTCTGCCCCGTGCGGCTGTGGGGGATCCACGCCCTGAGCCCCCCGGGTTTGGGTGGGCCGAGCCCTGAGGGAGGGGGCTCCTGGTCGCGTCCCATCGGGCCCTGCCCGGGCTGGGGGGCCCCGGGTGCCCCCATGTCGTGGCCCGGAGCCGCCCGGGTTGGGTGCGTGCCACGCGTTCGTCCTCGCCTCTTTAGCGCGGGGCGGATGGGACGGGGTTGGGGTTTGGCCCCGAGTGTCCCCGGGCTCCGTGGCTGCCGCAGCCAAGACACGGATCGCTCCCGGTGCTGGGGGCTCCTGCGGGAACGCTGCGCCCTTCGCGGGGCGATGCGAGCTGGCCGCGGTGCGGAGCCCTGAGCCGAGCCAGGTGCACAGGGCCGAGCCGCTCCCGCTGCAACAAAACCAGCTTTGTGCTTCCCTATGAAGCGGCCCGTAAGAGCGCAGCCGACATCCACACCGCTCCAACGGCGCGGGACCCCCGGCAGCGAGGAGCAGGGGCCGTCCCCAGCGGGTCCCAGGTGGGGGCTCGGAGCATCCCGGTGCCTGCGGGACGCGCTCCCACCCTCGGGAGAAGCTCGGCCCCGGGGGTGATCCTTCCCCTGCCGCCGCCAGAACCCCACACGCGGTTCCCAGGGCTGGGCTGAGCCGCTGCCAGCTGGGGAAGCTCTGTGAGCTGGTGGCTGAGGAGCGCAGGGTGCTGGCGGACAGGATGCTCCCGAGCTCCGGCGTTCAGCCAGACGAGGAGAAATCCTCGCCGTGCATTGACAGGCACCTGCCGTCTCCCTGGTGGTGAATTTAAAACGCCTGCTTCCATTCTTCAGCCTGCTCCGCCAGCCCGGAGCCGCGCTGCGTGCTGCGGCAGGACCGGGGGGATGATGCTTGCACGGTTTTTCCCCCCTTGGCACGCAGGCGGAGGTGCTCGGGCGGCCGCCGCCGTGGTACAGCCCCCCCCCTTCTGTTTGCCCCCCCCGCAGCACCCCGGCCCCCTGCTCGCGGGCTTCATGTGAGAGATGGCGAATGCCGAAGTGAGCGTCCCGGTGGGTGATGTGGTGGTTGTACCAAGTGACGGCAACGAAGGGGAGAACCCGGAGGATACCAAAACCCAAGTGATCCTTCAGCTCCAGCCGGTGCAGCAGGGGTGAGTCAGGCACCGGGGGGGCGGTGGGGGGGGGGTAGGGGGGGGGCTGCGACTCGATGCGTTTTCCAGCTCCGTGCCGGTCCGGAGGGGAATAAACCATCTGCAACCTCGCCGGGCGTAACTCAGAAAGGGCTTTTGTGCATGAGTGCTGCGAAACCTCCGAGGACTGAGGTCGTCCTGCGGGGATGCGGCTGCACGGTGCCATCCCTGCGCGTTGCAGCTGGATGGCTTTGGCAGCGGGGAGTGGGCACGGGGCACCTCGGCCCCGTGTCCGTCCTTTCCCGTCACCCTTTCCCAGCCCCAGGTGGGATTTTGCAGCATTGCAGCTGGTTTACGTGGGGATCTGTGCCCTGCTGCATTCAAATCTGCATGCACCTCCCATGCTAGTTTTTATCGATCCTCTAAAATACAGCGATGCCAGGGTGTCGGGGGGAATCTTGCAGCACTCTAAAGCAGCAGCCACCAGGCACTTCTTCCTGCGGGATGGAAGTACACCAGCTCTGGTTTGGCGATCTTTGCAGAGCAGCGTTGCTGTGGGCCTGACAATGGCTCTTCCCTGCGTGATCACCCAGGGGAAGTCACCGATGCTACGGAACGTCACACAGGGTTGGAGGGGAAATCCTGGGCCATTGAGCTCCGCTTCCTGTTGTTGCGGTAACTGCTGGTGTCAGGAATCAAAGGGAAAGGCCGAGGGGCAGCGTCCTGCAGGGCTGTGTCAGTGGTGCTGGCAATGCCTCTGCGTGTGTCAGTCCCTGGGACTGTTACCGCGTCTTTGTGCCAGAAAATGACTGTGATTGAAACCGCGTCCAACGCGAAATGCGCGTCCCTCGAGGAAAGGAAGGAGCCAGCTTTTTAGCCCTGCGCTATGAGTCTTCATTTGCCACGAATCTTAAATTGCCGTGATTCCGATAGCTCGTTTATCGATGGACCCTCTCCCGACAGGATTTACCAGGAGGGCTCGGAGGCAAGTGCCGCCGTCGTGGCCGTGGAAACGCACACCATCCACAAGCTAGAGGAAGGGATCGGTGAGTCGCTGCGTGGCGTGGGCACAATCCCTGCTCTGCAGGGCTGAGTGGATGTCCCTGCCTGGCAGGGCTTCCCTCTGGCTCTGCCCCTGCAGATGCTGTTCCCCAGGCTGTTGTCGTGGATGTGGGTGCAGGGTCTGGGCATGCTCTGGAATAAGAGAGCTGTTACTGCTTGGGCTTGGAGCTGAGATCCTGGCTTTCCTGCAGTGCATGGTAAGGGCTCCCAAGGGGTCCTGGGGAGCCACGATTTCACTGTAGTCTTGGTATGCAGATGCTAGGAGCAGGGTGAGGGCTATCAGGGTAGTGGCTGTGTCTGCACTGTGCTCTGATTGCTGCTCTTTGCAGAACAAATACCTGCACAGGTTCAGGTTGAGTGTTCTAAAGAGCCGAGGCTGGTTCTGTGTGCTCCCTGCCTCCCTAAGCAATATGTGGGAAAAGCCTCCTGTCGTTAGGTGCTGTCACTGGGGCTTCACTGGTGTTCTGCTTCCTATGTGGGTGGGGTTCTTCTGGCAACGTTAGCAAAATCGAACAGAGCGGAGAACTTCTGACGAGTAAATAGCTGCTATCTCTGCTAAAGAGACACCCGAGCTCCAAGAAATCCCTGAGATATGTTTCAAATTTTCGAGCATTTTTTTTCCCATAAATCGACAGTTGTTCTCATTGACCTTCCCCTTACAGATGTGCTGAATTTCTGACCCCGCTTTTTCCAAGTAGATGAGCTTCCTTTTTGTATTAAGATGTCACTTGCTGTTAGAGCCAATAACAGGAGAAGGCTAAAACAGCACTGATCCCAAGCTAGGAATGTCCCTTCTTCTGATCACTTGAGTGCAGGTCTCTCAACGTGTGGGCTTTCAGCTCCCAGTTTGTGGGCTTTGAGCCTCTTGGGTGGCAAGTTTCATTTGTCCCTTTCCTCCCTCAGACCCCAGCACCATTGAAACAAACGAGGAAATCGAGATTGCCTATCCCATCACCTGCGGGGAGAGCAAAGCCATCCTGCTCTGGAAGAAGTTCGTCTGTCCAGGAATTAATGTCAAGTGTGTGAAGGTAATGGAGTTTTCACAGCGGATTCCTTCTCTGCTCTCCAGGTCTGGCACTGAATCCCCACAGCACTTCCCTACTTTTCGTGCTTCGTGTGAGCCTTGGAGCTGAGCACCTTTACCTTTGCAGCGTGCTGGATTGTTAGTGCTCAAGTTGTTTTTAGCATGAGGAAAAGGAGGGGAAGAGTGGGTTAAGGGGTGAAGGCCTCATTCACTTCATATTTCTTGGCTACTGCTTAAAGCAGAGTTGTATTTGGCTCTCACTGAGGGACTTGGAACTGAAGGCAAGAATGTGTAGTGAGATCTGCCAGAGCTTTTCTTCCTCGTCTCTTTCCCTTGGTGTCTTGATACTCCGCTCCTGTCAGCTCCTCAGTGAGCAGCCTGCACCAAGAAGAGGAATCTTGCTGTTACCTTTTCCCATTTGACAGTGTGCTAACATAATAGCTGATGCACTGAGGCTGAGTCACAGGGCTCCGCAGTGAGAGCACTCCAGGGCTGACCCTCACCAGGAGCTCAGTCACTGGAGCAGGACAGAACAGATGCCCAAGTGAATACCTGCGAACACAGAGTGTCTGCTGGTCGATTTGATTTCGTAGGAAGCTCCCGTAACGATCTCTGAGGTGACTGTACATTCTCACAGAAGGAGACCATTTGGTTCGTGCTCTGTACAAAAGCCTGCAGGGCTGTTCCTGGCTAGGGCTGTGTGGTTTGAATGCCAATGACTGGCAGGTTGTCCTTGCAAACATATCCGTGCTGGAGTTAGAATCACTGATGCGCTTAGGGGTTCAAAGCTGGTAAGAAATTGAAAGCAGCTTCTCTTTCTGGGCAGAAATAAGGGCTTAGATGAGCTGAACTGGCTGTAGTTATGCCCCCACAGTTTTCTGAAGCAATGTTACCCTGAGTTTGCTGAGCCTTTGTTTATCTCATTGTCAGTTCAATGACCAACTGATCAGCCCGAAGCATTTTGTTCACCTGGCTGGGAAGTCTACCCTAAAGGACTGGAAGAGAGCTATCCGTCTCGGAGGAATCATGCTGAGGTATCTGACTTGCCCACCACCGTTTCCAGATCCCAAGCAGGCATTTTGTCAGCTTTGTTCCCTGGCCAGCAGCCTGCAGCACCTCTGGGGGAGAGATCCTGATCTACAGGGCAGGATTCTTCATCCTGAATAGTAACAGCCTCAGCTGGGGGAGCTTGATGGGGGTGGGAGGGAGATGGTCCAGACTGGAAATGTGTGTGAAGCTGGGGGTTGGCTTGTGCATTCCACCTGAAAGCTCTGCAGTTTTGTGGGGAAGAATGGCAGTGGGTTCCCCTTTCTCCATCTTTCCCATGGCCAAAGTATTCCCACGTGGAATGCTCCCTTTCATCTCCAGGCTGAGCCTTTAGCTGAGTCTGGTTCTCTCCCACTCCCTGCACAGGAAGATGATGGACTCGGGGCAGATTGACTTCTACCAGCACGACAAGGTTTGCACCAACACGTGCCGAAGCACCAAGTTTGATCTCCTGATCAGCAGCGCCAGAGCACCGATGCCAGGGCAGCAGAGCGTGGTGCAGACCCCCACCTCAGCTGATGGTAGGGTCTATAACAAAGGCATGGGCTAATACTAACGACTCCAGGCATGCTGAGCTCAGGAGCAGTCTGTTCCACATCACCTGGAGGTCAGCAAATAGGGTACAATGGCTTTAGGCTTGATTTGTCTGTCATTCGAGCTACAAATTCTCAGCTAATCACGTGCTTTGCAACAGGAAACGATCTCTTTGCAAAGGTCAAAAGAGAAGAATACCACATCGTTCAGCTGGGCAGGTTACTTTTTTATAAGGCTGTGGGTGGGTGGGATGGCAGACCTGTCTGTAAGCTAAGGAAGATCTCTTGGAAAGCTCTGTGACCACATGAGAAAACATTGCAGTGGCTGGATATTGCCTTAGGGGTCCAGAATTTAATCCAAAGACTTAGGACCAAGTGCCTGGGCTGAGATTTGCTCCCTGTCTCTCTACTCTGATCCCTTTCTCCTTTAATACCAAAGCTCCAGTTTCCTTTTCGGAGGGCACGTGGTTTTCCCTCCAGAAGCCCCAGAGCCTTTCACAATCGTACTTCCAATGAGAAACAGCACTGCTTGCTTGTAGCTGATTTCTTTGAAAGAGGCCAGGCAGAACCAGCGTGACCATGAGAGTGAAAAAGAGCCCGAGGAGGGTAGGGGGGTGGAAAGCAAAGCAGGGATTGAGGGCTGGTGCTGCAGAGAGGGTTGACGTTGCCTGTCTGGCAGGGAGCATCACCCAGATCGCGCTGTCGGAGGAAAGCATGGAGGAGGGGATCGAGTGGAACTCTGCTCTGACAGCTGCCGTCACCATGGCCACTGAGGAGGGCATAAAAAAGGACACAGACGAGATCTCGGGTAAGCTCTGGCTGCTCCTTTGGGTGTTTTCTTTCCCTCTGCTCACATTTTGAAGATGGAAACCTTGGAAATAAGGTGTGCTGAGGTAGTGCCGGTGCTGTCCCCCTGCCCCTTGGCCATCCCAGAATTTCCCAGGGTCCCTGCCAAACACGGCTCCCTGCCATTTGTAGGCAGTGTGAGACTTCAGCCCCGGCCTTGGGGCCGATCCCTCAGATCAGTTGCTACCGGTTACGGTGAGCACTGTGGTTTTTTTTGTTCATTTAAAGGATGTAAACGTCTGCCAGCCTGGAGCTAGGCTGAAACCACCAGCGAGCAGTGGCTTGTTAGTGCCCTGTCAGCCCTCTTGGCTGTGTTTCTCTGGCTGCAGCACTTTGCTTTCCCTCTCGGGATCGGTACAGAAGCTGAGGAGGAATTTCCTCAAAGATTTTCAGCTCTGCATCTTGGGAAAACGAAGAGAAGCAGCGAAATGTTGCCTTGGGGGTCATGGTGCTGCTTGAAAACTCATTACTGAATTGCTTCCTGGGTGTCGTTGGGTTTTTTTGCTTGTTTGTTTGTTTTGCATGCCATATCCACCCCAAATGGCCAAATCAGAAGTCATTTTGCAAAGTTATTCTTGCCAGAAAGCTTACTGCACATGGCATAGGTTTAAGGTGGTCCTGTGGGGAAATGCCAGGTGCTCGTATGTATTCACCTCTTCCTTCTCTCTGTGCCAGAGGACACGCTGATGTTCTGGAAGGGAATAGCTGATGTGGGGTTGATGGAAGAGGTCGTGTGCAACATCCAGAAGGAGATAGAAGAAGTGCTGCGAGGCGTCCAGCAGAGGCTGGGGCAGTCTCCCTTCCAGATGACAGGTAGGTGATGAGCCAGAGCCTCCGTCATGGGGAAGGATGCTCGAAAGGGAGCTGCAGGCAAACAAGTGAGAAGAGTCCAGCCGCGGCATTTAGAGGCGTTGAGTCGGGATGGTGAGTTCCTTCCTGTTGGCTGAGCTCTGCGAGCTGAGCCTGAGCGTGCTCTCAGCCTGCCCAACCATGAGGTGCATTCATTGACATGAGGCAGGAGGATTCGACGTGCTGCCCTGCTCCTGCAGCACGCTGACTGGCAGCTTGAGGAGTCCACTGGGCGGCTGTCCTCAGCTCCAGCTGCTCCTTAAAGCCTGCCTAGATGTGCTGCTTGGACTGGAGTTACTCACACGATTTCCTCCACGACACTGCGAGCTTAAAACCGGTCTTGCCGTCTCCATCTCGTTCTGTCCTCACCTGTGCCAAAAAAAGCTTGTTTTGGGGCTGGACCAGATGAGGGAACTGATCCAGGTTAAAAATAGCTTCCCTCCCCTTTGGAGGCTTATTTCTGACTTGGATCCGTTCCCTAATCCTGTTCAGCTCGTGGCCCTGTGAGCACAGGGTCGGCAGCACCGCTCGTCGATGCTCTAGGAGAACACCCATGCAACCTCAAACTTCATTTTACCCAGGATGATGTTTTCTTCTTCTCACGTAGCTTTGGGCTGGTGGATCTTTTGTGTCTGGTAGGTGGCAGCTTTTGGAAGCTGCGAGTGATTGAAGTCAGTGGATTATAATAGAAATTTTGCACAGCTTTTGGTGGAGCTGGCACATTAATGACACTGTCAGCTGCATGGGGTGATGGTTTGTAGGTGGAGATCTGGGTTGTATCTGTGTGATTGCAAATTATGCTTTCATTTGCAGCAATTTTGAGCTGCTTGGGTGACACATCTCCGTTTCATTTTCATTATCATGTGAATGAGTTTATTTAGTCCTTGGATGTCAGAAGGATGAGGGAGATGGGTCTGCCCTTGTCAGCCAGCACATGTGGAAGAACAGAGATGGTTTTATAAAAAACAGCAGAAAAATTCTGGTTTGATAACAGCACCTTTTGAGTTCCTGTCCGAGGCCCTTGGCCCGCTGTAGGATGAGGCACATTCCCCTGCACTTTCCTTGCAGATGCTGCGGTCTTGAACAACGTTGCTCACACGTTTGGCCTGATGGACACAGTCAAGAAGGTTCTGGACAACAGGAAAAACCAGACAGAGCAAGGAGAAGAACAGTTTCTTTACACGCTCGCAGGTAGAGTCAGTGCCCTGGCTTCTCATCCCCTTGCCACCCTTGGGAACCGATGTGACCTTCCCTCAACATAACACCCAACAAACTGTATTTGGCTTCTTGCTCAATCCACGTAGCCCTCAAACAAATGAGCCCCAACCCCTTTCCATCCTAGGGCTTGAGTGGAATTTTCTGTATCCCTGCCTAGCAGAGAGCAAGTACTCAGGGCATTCAGGGCAGCCCGAAGTAGGGGCTGTGCCCTTTGCTGCAGCGTGATCTGATTCGGTTGGCATTAGCAAATAGGTGCTGCTGCTAGCTACGAGCTGTGCTGCAGTCATCGGAGCTGCTGGCAGTGCAGTGCTGCACCCAAGCTAATAAAATTGTTCGTCTGCTTGGTGCTGAGCTGTCTGCTTGTCTCGGCGTGGAGCTATCCGGTGTCTCGCATGGCTTCCCCTGAGCTGAAGCCAATAACCTGACCTGGATTCCCCAGAGCTGCTCGGTGGATGTGTCTCCCTCCTCTCTGTGTCCTGTAGGACCTGTTCTTACCTGGGGTGTCCTAGTCCCCTACTGCCCTGGATAAATGAGATTAGTGTGCTGCTTTTGGCTTCCAGTGTTGACACAGACGAGAGTCGAGGAGGATGTCTGAGCTGACCCAGGCAGCTCTGCTCCTTGTCCCAGGCGCAGTGCTTGGCTCCTGGGGGACCCAGCCATGCTCAGTCACCAGTTCCTGCTGCCTGGAGGGGGATGTCCATTCCTTGTGGGTGGGTTTATCCCGGGGAGCAGAAGTGCCCATCCTTTCGGCAGTGGGAGTAGCTGACTGGTGTGGAGCAGTGCCTGCTCCTCCACGGGGTGGGCTGGCTGTTGGCAGAGCCCCTGGGAGCGCTCAGAGCCTGCTGCTCCTGGCCCCACGCACCGCTTAGCCGTTCTCTTTGCAGACCTGGAGCGGCAGCTGGAAGAGCAGAAGAAACTCGCCAAGGACCAGAAAGCCAAGTCCCAAACCATCCAGAACGTGGTGCTGATGCCCGTCAGTGCTCCCAAGCCCCCCAAACGACCCCGCCTGCAGCGCCCGGCCTCTGCCACCGTCCTCAGCCCCTCGACCCCCATCCAGCAGCCTCAATTCACGGTCATCTCGCCCATCGCCATCGCTCCCGTCGGCCAGCAGTTCTCGGTGGGCAACATCCCGGTGGCCACCATCAGCCAAGGCTCCAGCCCGGTGACTGTCCACACTTTGCCTTCCGGCTCTCAGCTCTTCCGATACGCCACCGTGGTGTCCTCCTCCAAGACCAGCTCCTCCGACACCGTCACCCTCCACCCGTCCTCCAGCCTGGCGCTGCTGAGCTCCGCGGCCATGCAGGATGGCGGTGCCCTGGCCAACGTGGCGGCCGTGGTCAACCCCGTGGAACTGGTGGCCATGGAGTCCGGCCTCACCTCCACCATCCAGGCCGTGGAGGGCACCTCGGACGACGGGCAGACCATCATTGAGATCGACCCGGCACCCGACCCCGAGGCGGACGTGGACGAGTCGGAGGGCAAAGCGGTGATCCTGGAGACGGAGCTGAGGACTGAGGAGAAAGTGGTGGGAGATGTGGAGGACCACCAGCACCACGTGCATAACGTGGAGATCGTGGTTTTGGAGGACTAGTGGGGAAAGGCGAACGTCGGCTTGGGGAAGAGTTGGGAATCCGTTTTATTTTGGGCTTTTTTGTTCAGCATCCTTTCCAGCCGCCCCATTTGTTTCCATGGATATTTTCATTGTACTGTATATATTATATATATATATATATATATATAATTTTTTTTTTTTTTTTTAAACAAAAAAGCTGGAGAAACGCGCGAGACCTGGAAAAGGCTCCACCTCTATGGAGCACTGAACAATACTGCCTGTTTGTAGGGTCGAGGAGAGACTGGATCTCTGCTGAAAATCCCACCGGGAGGGACCGGACAGGGCTCCCGGTGCTGGGAGCATGGTGCTTCTGCCCCGGGCCTGCTGCAGCCCGGATGGTTTCATGTCAGAGAGACAATACCCAGTGGCTGAGTGCTGGTGGCACTGTGGGTAGGGATGGAACAGGTACCTCATTTGTGTTTTTATTTTTGCCCAGGGAAGGGAATTCTTTCGGACTCTTCACTGTCACCTCAGCTGGGATTTTTATTATTATTATTATTATTGTTGTTATTATTATTATTATTATTTTCGCTTGGGGGAAGAAGACAGGAATCCTGGCGTTGCTGTCTGTATTTTCCTCCGCACACGTTGTTTTTATATCTCTATTTTTTTGTATTTGTTTGCTCTCCCTTCCCGTGCCCACATTCACCAGCTGCAAAGCCCTGGACCCGCTCTGGGGGGGGCTGCCCCCCTCTCCCCGCAGCACTTCTCCCCTTCCCCCTCCCCGCCTGGCTGAGCTCGGTGCTGCAGACACTGCTTGGAGACTTTGGATCACTTCACTTGCTTTAAGGCAAAAAGAACAACTCAAGCTTGAAACCACGGCCTCCCCACGGCGGGGGTGTGCAAAGCATGTCGCGCTGTCGCTTTCCAGGAGCGCCGGCCTCCGGATCGGATCGGGGCGATCCCGTTTACACTGAGTGCTGGGGCTGCTCCGTGCTTGTCGCTACTCGTTTGGTGGTTTTATTTTTGTATTTTATTTTATTTTTTTTTCCTCCTTCTTCTTCCTATAATAATCTCTCTGCAGGATTAGGAGTGGTGCATCGCTGGGACTGTGCGTGCCCCTCCGTGGTCCCTCCTTCCTCCTCTTCCCAGAAGAAGGCAAAAGGGAGAGCTGGGGGGTTGGGGAGGGGGGGGGGAACTGCTTGGCTGGAAATGTGAATGAAGCAAAACAACAGCGAAGGAAACACACCTGGGGAGGGCGGGTGGGAGGGGGGAGGAAGATGTGTTTGGCTATTTTTTTGCATTAAAAGGAAAAATGGAACTGCGCTCAAGTGCTTTGTTTGTAGGCAGTTGCAGGGCTCGAGCTGCTTTTAACAGAGCTGCAGGTGTAGCACAGAGCAGATCCTGCGAGGGAGGTGTACCTCTGTGGGGCTCCAGGGCCCCCAGCTGGCAGGAGGGGCTGTGTGTGCTATGGGTGCAATCCCATCACTGTGGGTGCAGTGGCTGCACTGAGTTTGCAGGGGCTCTGCATGCAGCCTCTCACCCTCTCACCCTGCACCAAGGTCCCACCGTGGCCCCCCAGCACTGTCTTCCTCCCATCCCAGAACCTTGGGTTACTGCAGGACCAGGACTCGGGGTATTGGGTGGGGGGCAACCCCTGCACACTCTGGAGCAGGGATGGGGTAAGCCGAGCTCGGGGAACTTAAATCATAGTGTGGTGAACCGCTGGGCCTGGGAGGGCTGTCTGTGGCAGGCTTTGAGATTTGCCGCTTTGGGGCTGGCAAAGCGCAGCTCTTTATGGGGTGCGTGGCCCTTTAAGAACACCTCGCACGGCACGGCCCGCGCTCCCCCGCCCATCCACGAGGGGGCGCTGTACCGGTCCTCCTCCCGCCCGGCATGCGCCGCGCCCGCCCCCCC
>NC_034430.1:2289939-2302338 GCF_002078875.1 Numida meleagris | reverse complement strand
CCCGCCCCGGCAGCAGCCGCCCCGCCGCGGAGCCATGTCGGCCAGCAGCCTTCTGGAACAGGTAGGGGGCCCCGCCGCCGTCCCCCAGCCTCCCCTTGGCGGCATCGGGCCTGGCCCGCTAGGCGAGGCCGCGGCTGGGGCCTAGCGGCGGGGTGCGGGCCGGGCCTCCCTTCCCCTCCCCGGGGCCTTCCCGCGGGCTGCGGCCGCTCCTCCCCTCACTCACCGCTCTCTCTTCTCTTTCCATGCCGCCGCCGCAGAGACCCAAAGGCCAAGGCAACAAAGGTGAGACGGGGCCGGAGCGGTGCGGATGGGCGCGGGGGGAGCTGTGCCGGGAGGGCCCCGTGCTGCCGCGGGGCCGCGTTTGGGAAAACACCGGGAAAACAACGTTAAAAAACCCGAGAGAGCTACTCACGGGGAGAGTTTGCTCGCGGAGGAGCGCTTTCCCCGCCGTGTGGTGGCACACCGTGTTCCCGGGGCCGTCCCGGAGGAGGAGGCGGTCGTGTTCCAGCTTGTTGAGCGCTTCCTAACGCCGCGCATCTCTTCCTCAGTGCAAAATGGGTCCGTGCATCAGAAGGACGGGCTGAACGACGACGACTTCGAGCCCTACTTGAGCCCTCAGGCCCGGCCGGTGAGTGAGCTGAGCTGCGGGGAGCCCGCGGCTGCACGGATTCCTTTCCCTGCCCTGTCCCTGCTGATCGTGCTTTGCTGTTTGCCAGCCTTCCCCTGGCCACCTGCTGATTGCCTCCCCGCGCTTCTCCCAGCAAAAATGGCATGGGGGGGGGGGGTGAGGGCTGGAGGTGTTAGCGACTTTTTGGGTCTTCCTTTTTGGGACTTCCTCCGGTTGAGGCTCAGCCCGCTATCGGCTGTCTTGAAATTACTACTTCTGGTCTTTCAGTTGCGTTGCTTTGGCCTTGTTTCTTTGCTTGTCGTGGCTCTTTGTAGAGCAGATGCACCGTGCAGCATTGTGAAATTGCTTCATGAGGTGCAGCCGTGCTCTGGAGGCATTTTGGAAGATGCTATCTGTGCTCTTCTGTCTCTGCCAAAGTAAACTGAAAATGCGTGTCACGGGGTTTTCTCTATTTCTCACCAAAAAAAAAAAACCCCGGAACACTTTTGTCATAAGGGCGGACGGGACTTTCTTAGAACTTTAGTAAGAAGTTGGGCTGGAGTTTGTGAGCAACTTCTGAAAGTCAGGCTTCCAGGTACTTTTCAGTTGCAGTTTGAGATGAGCTCCATTGTTAACTGCTCTGTCTCATGAGCAGTAGGAGAGTGACACATAACAGATGGAGTTCAGCTGATTAGACCTTACAAGTAAGCATCACAGATAAACATCTGTAGTAAGACTGTAGCAGTTCATTCTCTTGGCTTCTTTTCCCTTTACTGTTGTGACTGGTTAAAAAAAAAATAAGCTGTTTTGTTTCTCCCTTTCTGTGTTTTTTTTAAATCACCTTTGCTAGCCAGTGTATCTTTTCAGATACTCGTGATTCGTGTTCTGTTGGAACACAAGAGCAGGTTTCTGTCTCAGTTAAATACTCACCGGGTATTTTCCTAGTTTGTGCTCAGTACTCTGTAAGGACCTGTTAGCTGTTGCACAATCTTGGGCATTCAACCTGTCCGTGAAGTAACAAGCTGTATTTAGCTCCCTTAAAAAAGTGACAAGCCTGAATTTGAGTTGCCTGGGGAGAGAGAGAGAGAGAGAGAGGGTGCGATTGCTTTCTCAAGCCTTGAATAAAGCAAGCTACTTCCTTTCCCCTACCATATTTTATTCTCTTTTTTTTTGCTTTTGATACATATCTCAATACTTAGTTTGTATTTATGCGTGTCACAAACCGGTGAAGGTATTTTTAAAAAGAAGGCAGTGACCAGAGTGCACCTGAGGAGGGGGAGGAGAGCTGTGGAAATACAGCAGGAGCGAGGTAAAACCGCTGCGTTAACGTTGAATGAAACTTGAGGGTGACTTTGTCTCCTCTTTTTTCTTGCTGCACTGCCTTGCCTGTCGCTCTCACCTGTCTTTTGATGCTCTGGTTAGTAGAAAGCAAAAAGCTGGGGGTCAGTCTGGAGGGGTCCGTGGGGCTGCTGAGCTGACAAGCAGGGCTGTGACAGAGCAGTGTCACACAGGCACCTTTCTTCTGGACATGGGAAAGGGAGCTAAGGCTGTGAATTAAATATCGCCAACTGCTGCGGGGTAACACGAGTGCTTTTGGGGCTGCTGTCTGCCCACACATGAGGTGACCACCTTGTGAAGTTCCTTGGCTCTTTGCTGGAGAGCTGCTGTTTCGGGTGTGACTCTTAACCAACTTGTCAGCCTGCTGAAATCACGTTGCTGCGTGTGCTTAAAGCTCAGGCACGCAGTGATTCTTCAGCTCCAGAAAGCAAAAACCCAAAAGTTCAGCGGCAGTGAGTAAGCTTAAACCCTCCTTGTCTGAGGTGCAGATGCAGAGGAATAGTGAATTTGAGGAAATAACTGTACAAGAAGTCTTAGTCATTGGAGGGAATTAAAAGCTTTCTTTGCATACCCATCAGTGTCATTGTGCGAGTGCGATGTGGCGGGGCGAGGTGTGCTTGACAGCAAAGCATGGTTGTAGAAACTGAAAATTAAAGCTGCACCCTGGGTAAGAGTTAATTGCTTTATTAATACGCTTTTGTTCTGAACTTATGTGCGTCCACACCGTGTAGCAGTGCAGAAAGTTTGCCAGCGTTTCGTGCAGCGAACCAAACGGTGTTAGCACAATTCCTGCTGATTTTTGGAAGAGTTGAGGCTCGCCCAGCCCCAAACCTGTTGCTTTCATTTAACTCACTGGAAGGTGGAGAGGCAAAACTGCTATTTCTGGAGGAGGCCAGAGCCATCTTGAGAGCCTCCATAGACTCCAGCATGGCGTGAAGTCCTCTGGGAGCTGCGCTTGGCACGTGAAAACATGATTCAATGAGAAATGGAGCGGAGCCTGCTGCAAGCCAGGCTCTTAAATGGGAACCCAACCTGACTTTTCATCTCATCTGCATTGGGCTGGCGTGTAAGCTGCTTGTGTAGCACAAGGCTGTCTGCACACCGGTTCACATTACTGGATGATAATGTCCATTAGCGTGGCTTGAACAGCTCCCCGGGGGGACGCTGCTTTGAATACCAAATGACAGATGTTTTTCATGTAAGCGAACCTTAGTCATGTCGGAGAGTTTTCCTCATTGTAAAATGAAGCAAATTGTTTTTGTAACCTGAAGGCTATTTGGATGTGAAAAGGGAGACCAAAGCACGGAGCTGCTTTCTTCTGCTCCAAAGCCTGCTTTGCTGTGCTGTGGTGGTCCCTGTGCTATGAAGGGCTCCCAGTGAAGCGCTGCTGATTACTCCCCATTTCCAGGTATTTTTTTCAGTGTGTGCTCGCAGCGCTGGAGCAGCTGGTGTTCTGAGGATGAGGCATTAAATCCTGCTTTGTTTGCAAGTTCTTGGGTATTTGGAACTCTCAAATTGGAGGTTGTCAGGATGGAGCTGTTTTCGTGGGTAGGAAGTGTAAGGAGGGGACTTGTGCTAGGAGCAGCGAGGGATGTTTGTGATTATGGCAGTGCGCTGCCACTGGACCATTGCCCTCCATATCACCCTTCTCCACCTCCTTCCCCCAAACCTTTCATCATGCACACAGCAAAATAAGCTCTGAGACGTGCGTTACCCAGGTGAGAGAAGCCTCCTTCTATAGAGACAGAAAAAGCAGATGATGATGATATCCATATGCAAGGTAAGGTGTTATTCCCAGGGCTGAGCAGGAGCTCCTGGGCAGCCCGGTGTGCGGTCTGTGTCGTGCATCAGGACACTGAGCTCTGATCTTAGCGTGAGGAGCGTGCTAAGCCTTTGTGTTTAATCTTGGGGGCAGTGAAGCTGTTCTGAGAGCACCCCTAGCAGCAGAGGTGCATGGGGCCAGGCTTGTTTGCCTGCTCAGTGCCAGGGTGGGGAGGCTGGGGCACGGGAAACCAGAGCTGGCCCTTAGTCCTGATCCCTGCCCACTTGTTCTCCTCATCCTAACTGTCCAGTGGTTATTTTTCTTTTGCAGAACAATGCATACACTGCAATGTCCGATTCCTACTTACCCAACTACTACAGTCCCTCCATCGGATTCTCCTACTCGCTGGGCGAGGCTGCCTGGTCCACGGGGGGCGACCCCCCCATGCCCTACCTAACCTCTTACGGACAGCTGAGCAACGGGGAGCCTCACTTCCTCCCAGACGCCATGTTCGGGCAGCCAGGGGCCCTTGGCAGCACTCCATTCCTCGGGCAGCACGGCTTTAACTTCTTTCCAAGTGGGATTGACTTTTCGGCTTGGGGGAATAACAGTTCTCAGGGACAATCCACTCAAAGCTCTGGTTACAGCAGCAATTACGCCTATGCCCCCAGTTCGCTGGGGGGGGCCATGATCGATGGACAGTCCGCTTTTGCCAGCGAGACTCTCAACAAAGCTCCGGGCATGAACACCATAGACCAAGGGATGGCAGCCCTGAAGCTGGGCAGCACGGACGTGGCCGGCAACGTCCCCAAAGTTGTCGGTTCGGCCGTCGGGAGCGGATCCATTACCAGCAACATCGTGGCATCTAACAGCTTGCCTCCGGCCACCATCGCTCCCCCGAAGCCGACGTCCTGGGCTGACATCGCCAGCAAGCCGGCGAAGCAGCAGCCCAAGCTGAAGGCCAAGAACGGCATCGCGGGTTCGAGTCTTCCCCCGCCTCCAATCAAACACAACATGGATATAGGAACTTGGGACAACAAAGGGCCGGTGGCGAAAGCCCCCTCGCAGGCCTTAGTGCAGAACATGGCCCAGCAGCCCCCCCAGGCTTCCCCCCAGCCCGTGGCTCAGCAGATGACCGGCAGCCCGCCCGTGGCCCAGGCTCCCGGCGGGCAGCAGGCCCAGCCGCTGCCCCCGCCTCCGCCGCAGCCCACCCCGCTGCCCGTCCCGCAGCCGGCGGCTCAGCCCGCGCGCTGGGTCGCTCCCCGCAACCGGGGCAGCGGCTTCGGCCAGAACGGCACCGAGGGCGGCGGGGTGGGAGCGGCGCAGCCCAGCGCAGGCTCGGCTCCTTCGGAACCTCACCCGGTGCTGGAGAAGTTGAGGTCCATCAACAACTACAACCCCAAGGATTTCGACTGGAACCCAAAGCACGGCCGGGTTTTCATCATTAAGAGTTATTCTGAGGACGATATCCACCGTTCCATTAAATATAACATCTGGTGCAGTACGGAGCACGGCAACAAGAGACTGGATGCCGCCTACCGCTCCATGAATGGGAAGGGCCCCGTTTACTTACTGTTCAGTGTCAACGGTAGCGGTCACTTCTGCGGCGTAGCAGAAATGAAATCTGCTGTGGACTATAACACGTGTGCGGGTGTGTGGTCCCAGGACAAGTGGAAGGGACGTTTTGATGTCAGGTGGATTTTTGTGAAGGACGTTCCCAACAGCCAGCTGCGGCACATCCGCCTAGAGAACAACGAGAATAAACCAGTGACCAACTCCAGGGACACTCAGGAGGTGCCTCTGGAGAAGGCTAAGCAGGTGTTGAAAATCATTGCCACCTACAAGCACACCACCTCCATCTTCGATGACTTCTCACACTATGAGAAACGCCAGGAGGAGGAGGAAACTGTTAAAAAGGTAACGTGTGTGTGTGGCATGGTCCCGTGGCCCGAAGGGATGGGCTGGGGAGCGGGTTTGGGGCTGGCCCTGTGCTGCTGTAGGGAACCTGCTACCCAAACAGGAGCACTGCTACCCAAACTGGAGCACCTTTTGGGGTGCAGGTGGGTGCTGCCAGAACTGGGTGCTGTCCTGGCAGGCGGAGCTCGCGCCAGCTTGCACTCAGCAGCCCTTGGGTTGCTCTAAATCCCAGACTTCTCAGTGTGCTGTATTCAGCTTTATCCCGCCGTCAGCTCCTGGTTCAATGTGGCCTAAAGTAAGAGATCAGTGGGGGCTCTGGGCAGTGGCTGAGAAGCAGAGCTGGGCTCTGACAAGCTGTCTGATCCACCCCCTACCTCGAGCGGGATCAGCGTGACAGATGTTTCCCACCGCCTGTAAAACCTTCAGGCACAGCAGTTCCTGTCCCTCCCCGGGCAATCTAGCCCCGTGCTTAATTATCCTTCCTGTTAGAAGGCTTTGTCTAATGCCCAGCCTCAATCTCCCTTGCAGCAATGTAAGTCCCTGACTGCTCGTGCTCCCCTCTGGACGCAGAGCAGGTCATCCCGTTCCTCTTGGCAGCGAGCTGCTCGTGGCCGTGCCCTGTGCTGGGCTGCGTCACCTCGGAGCTCGCTGTCACCCTCTGTTTGTTCACTGGAGGGCTGAAAATAATGCCCAAACTGTGGAGCTGGGAGGAGGGAATTCAGCGACCGCCCAAACCACCTGCGCCTGACCCTCCGTGCCATGTTTTGGTCCAAACAGTAATTACAAATTAGCATTAGCAGGGCTTTCTGGGAGCTGGCCAGGTTTCCTCATCCCCTCCTTAGTTTCGGCAATGGGGAATTTTCCACGCAGCGGTTGAGGAGCGGAGTCGGGAGCTGCGACTGCTCACCACGACAGGACACGGTGATGGATCTTTAGATGGGGTTTACTTGTGTGCACGAGCGGTGCCACCAAAGGCAGTCGTGTTCTGCAGCTGATGCTCAAACACTTCTGGCACGTGAAGGAAATCTGTAGGGGAGGAAGGTGTTGCAAGGTGTGCCGAGGGAACGTTCTCTTTCTGGTTGAAGTGTAAACTTGATCTCTGTGTGATCTCCAGCCCGTCCCGAAGTGGTGATTTCTCCTTTGTCAGCTGAGGTTTTGAGTGCAATCAGAAATCTGCTCTGTGTAGGATGCTGTAGGAAGTGGGACTTGCGGTGCGCTCTGTGTCTGACGGCGTGGGGTGTGAGAAAGGGGCAGATCCCAGCGAGGGGAGAAGCACTGCTGGGGGGAGGGAGAGGGGAATAAATAAAATGGAAACAGCGAATGGAGATGGGGGTGAAGAAGGAAGAGCAACAGAGTGGGAGAGACGTGGGGGAAGGAGGGAGGCAGGCGGGTGGTTTGCTGGAGAGCAAGCGGCCTGAACGTGGGTGAGGTACGAAGACCAGCGACACAGCCGTTCTCTTTACACGTAGAACATCTTTACTCATCTTCCCAGCTGTCTTTTGAAGGCTCCTCCCCAGCGATGCTCAGCCTCTCTGCGCTGTGCTGAGGGTCAGCAGCAGGCTGACGTGCGGCGCTGGAGCGTGACACCCTGACGCAGGAGTTCTGAGCGGAGAAACATTTATTCTTTCAAAGGAAACTTAGTCATCCGCCTCTGGAATTCACAGGCAAGGAGGGATTCTTGCAGATAGACAAAGCAAACGCCAGCTTTGCTGTTGACTCAGTGTTACATGTGAAGGGCCCCTGCCCTGTCACATCCGCCGGGGAGGAAATGACTTGGGCTTTCTTATGGCTGCAGTTTGACCTCTTTGGTGGCTCTCTGCTGCGGCCTCGAGGACGGCTGGAGTCTGTCCCCGTTGTTTCGTGGCTTCATTGAGAAGCAGCAGGGGGAATGCTGCAGCCTTGGGGTGGCGGTGCTGCGTTCGTGTTCTGCATTCCTGCTCCTTGAAGCTGAAATGTCGCAGGGTTTGGCTTGGTTGGGACTGCTTGCAAGCTGCAGTTGTTTCCCTTGGCTCCCAGTTTGCCTACAGCTTTGTCTGCTTTGCAGTTTGGTTCCTGCTCGCTGCCCAGGCAGATGGACGAGCTCTTGTGAAAGTCTGGGAACTCGTGAATGTTCTTTTGTGCTTCTCACGGCGAGAGTCACTTCTTTAGAATGCCCAGAAATAGTTCCAAGAAATCATACGAAAAATATCTTGCTCAGTGTTGATGCTGTTCTCTCTGGCCAGCAAAGGGAGGTTAAATGGTTCAGTGCTGAGAACACTGGCATCCTGCTGTTGTCTCCTGTTGCTTGTGCCCGCAGGGGCTGATCTCCAGTTCTTCCCAGTGCCTCGCTTTGCTCTACTGAATGCAGTTTTCTGAAAGGTTTGGGTGTTTCTGCCCAAACTGATGAAGCCAGTCACTAGCTGAATCCCAGCTGAAGGAATTCAGGACTGCTGGGAGCTGTTGTGGGTAGAGCATGGCACCTGTGCCTTCCCTGGGAGGACTGCTTTATCCCCGTGAAACAAACAGGACTCTAGGGCTTGGTAATACCTGTGTGTTTCTGGGGATGTTGCAGTGACCTCAGTGTAAAGCTCCTGGGTAATGATGGGACGTGCTGCTTGCATGTGTAGGGCAGCAGCTTGCCTCTTCTGGAAGCAGCCCGTGTAAGCTCTGGAGGATGTTGATCTCATTCTTTGCCTCATTGCCTCCTTGGGAAGGAGCTGGGAAGGGACATTGCACGGGTACAGTCCTGTCCTGTCCCATCCCTCCCAGGGCTGCAGCTCAGTAGGAGCCACGTGGGTCAGTGTCCTCACTGAGGTCAGACCCTCTGGATGCAGGGGTGGAAGGAGTTATTTCTGGAAGCGAGCTCTGTGTGTCTCAGCGTGCACTGTCCTGCTCCAAGGGCATCAGTCGTGGCAGGTATCGCTGCCCCTCATAGGAGGAGGAACGTAAGGACCAGCAAAGCAGTGCTCTGTGAGCCTGCTGGAAACCACCCGCAGCCCTGTGAAGAGGGGAATGCTTTCTGATGTGTTCTGCAGAGCTCTTGTTTCTTCCTAACTTGTTCTGGAGCCTGGACTGGCACTCCCATCCCCCTCTGTTAGCTGTCCTGGCTGACACTGTGCTCACGTTTGGTTTTACCGTATCCACAGCGTTTGTGAGAGTAGACGAAGCAGAGATTTCTTTGCAGGTTATTGCCCCAAGCCAGCCATCTCCAAGCACAGTGAGCACTGCCTGCAACCCTACAGTTCCTTTACCCAGCCATCCCAAGGCTGCTTGCTCTTTCTACTCCAAATCCTGACCGGGCTGGAGCTGTTGGACTGATGCAGCAGGGCAGCGTTTCCTTGCTGTGAGTGCCTCTCGCTGCTGGGTAGCACGCCTTGTTCCTCCCAGTTCAGTTCCAGGCCTCCGAAAACTTGCTCATGGCAGCCCCATCTTTCAGTCTGTTTGTCACAGAGCATTGACACGCAAACCGTGCTGCTTATTCCAGCATTTCATTACTGCCCTCAGCTTCAGGTTTTCAGGTCAGAACTGCAGCTCCACGTTGCAGGACGCCCCGAGCTGCATTTTCCTACCAAGACGTTGATTGCATTCGGTGTGAGCAGACTGATGACTTCAAGTGAACGTCTTCAACAAATGAAACAAGGCTTTGTTCCTTCTCCAGCTGAGTTGAATTGCACGGGTGGTCGGCGAATTCCCTAGGAGCTGCATGGAGGTTTTGGCATGCAAGGAGGGAGCGAGCAGGATGTCATCGCTGGTGGCTTTTATTTTAAGTGCTTTGAGTAAGTTGCTGACACTGAGGTTAATAGCTGCTGACACAGGGGTTGTGTTTGGGGTTATTTTATTAACAGAGGCTTCTCCATACGAAGCAGCTCACCTTTGAAGCAGAGCATTGATCAGCTGTGTCATTCAGTGGTCCTGGGCTTTCTGCCTGCTGCAATATGTTGCCTAAAGCTGACCAGGATGCTTGGGAAGCTGTAGAGGTGCACTGATACGTGGGCCTGGTGTCTGGGCAGCGTGTGAGGAATGGCTTTGAGCACGGTGCCAACAAAAACACGGCGCTGCATCAGCTCTTGGCTGCAAGAAGCTGCTTTCTCCTGTCTTGTGCAAAGCATTTTGTGGCAGGTGTTCCTCTAGGAAGCACCTTGTTGTGCGCTGTGCCATCCTTCCAGCTGTGGTTCCTGGAGTCCTCTGCCCAGGGTGGGGGCTTTAATTGGAGTTTGTCAGGTGAAGGTGCATTTGAGCAGCTCGTTTTGAGTTTTTGCAAGCCATTCTGTAGAAGGAATTTGGAAATGGAGGCCGCGTTTCTGGTTCCATACCGTTGGAGGCTCCTCATGGAAAGCACAACGCTGAGCTTTCTTTTCATAGAATCCCAATATCAGCTTAAACTTCAGGTAAAATCTAGGTCAAGCTTTGTCCTGAGGCTCTGGAGAAGGGCCTGCAGCACTTGCTTTTTTTGTGTGTGAGGAAGGCAGCATCCTCATCCTGGTTTTGTGGGCCTGCTGGGTGCATGCAAACTGCTCCTTGCTCTCCTTTTCCCCAAGCAGCAAGCTCTGTGTGCAGCAACCTGAAGCGCTCAGGAGCAGATCTCTGTAAGGAGAGCACGAGCACGTGTCTGTCCATCTCTGACAGCTGTCCTGCCCTGGAACAGCTTGTGTCTCAGGAGCTTCTTGACCCAGAGGACGTATCCTCATCCTGGAGGAGGTGGTGAGCTGTAGGTTTCAGTGCACTCTGTGTCTGCTCTTCTTCTTCCCACGTGCATCGTTTCATTTCTCAAACCCAAGCGAGCCAAACTCGCTGTGATCTTCAGCTGCTTTTTCTCACAGGTTCCTCCATTTCTTCACGCTTGGTTGCTATTTTTCTTAGCCTGGGTGGCTTAGCACCATCAGTAAACTTTGTCTCTTTATTATTCACTCCCTTTCCTGGTTTTCTTATGACCATATTGAACCACAAATTCCAGTGGAGCTCCACAGGTTACCATCTCTGCACAGGGTTATCCAGTGCTTAGCACTGCACTTGCGTGGCGTGACAAAGCATAGAGGTATTGGTGCATTTATTCTGCCTTGAAACGTGCAGGTGGGCTTCTGCCTTTTCCAGAGAACCCAGGCACAAAGCTTTCTGCAGGAGGATCTGCTCCTGGGAATTGGGTGCTCCCTTCGTGCAATGCAAAGTGATGGTTAAGCAAGAAGAGGCTCATCCTTTGCAGTCAGTTCTGTGAGCAAGAGGGAGGACGGAGCCCTCTGACTGCAACCAGAGCAATACATCTGCTTTTGTCCTCTTCCATAGGTGAGGCAGGCTAGGATGGAACCGCTCTCTGTAGCTCTGGTGCCTTTCTCATGCTGACAGGAGGAGAACCTTGTGTTTGGGTTGTAAATCAGGGCTGCAGGCTGTGTGTGGGGCGGGGGAACGCAATACAAGTGATGCCTGCTCGCTGCAGCCGTGCCCTGGGCTGCTCCTGTTGGGAAGGGGAGGCTCTGGGGGGCGACCCAGGGGCAGTGGGTGGCTGCGAGGTGCACCCAGCCCTGCAGGAGGCCCGGGGAAGCAGTGTGCTGTGGGCTGGGCGTGCTGTGGGGCACGCTGCTCGTGCCAGCGCCGGGTGGCTGAGCCTCGGCCCTTCAGGGAGCGCTGCTGGGATCGTGCAGACCCCACGCAGCGATTCCTGCGGCCCCTGCAGGTGGGTGCTGTGGGAGCAGACTGGTCCCGGTGAAGCTGGGAGCCACGCGCTGTGTTCTTCTGCCCTCTGATGGCCTGTTGTTGCCCCACCTGCACTGCCACGCTGATGCCTTTCCCTCCGCCCTAGCAGCGCTGCGGTCGGGTGTAGTTTGTTCCAAGGTAAGAGCACGAAAACGTCGTCGCCATCCCGAGCTGCAGAGCCCGTTGTCGCTGCTGCTGGGGCTGGGTAACATGCTCTGCCATCAGCCTCCTGCACTCCCAGTGAGCAGAATGGGGCCGTGACACCAGCACAGCCCCCAGGGACAGCAGGACGTGCTGGGTGCACGGAGCAGGGCTGGCACCCAGGGCTCCTGGCTGCTTCCCTGCACAGCACACTGCCTCCAAGCCCTGTGCTGTCGTTGCTGTCTCCAGGCTGTCCCACAGCCATTGTGCTGGGGGGGCACCAGCCCCGTGCCCTCAGTGTCCTTCCACCTGGAGCTTGGCCTCGGTGACCCACGTGGGTCCCTTCCAGCTGGGGGGGTGTGATGGGGAGCTGGCCCCCACCCTCAGCCATCTCCTGGGCAGCTGCTGCCCTCCTTGGAGGCACGCACCGTGTCACCATCTGTCCTCACCTAGGCCGACCTTTCCTTTTTGTGGTTGGTTTCTTTCTGTTTTCCTTCCTTCCTCGCCTCGTCCCGTGCTGCCTGGTGCTTCTCTTCCCCCGTTCCTCACCTGTAGCGTGGCAATACCTGTCCTGGGGAGGGCTGCCATCCTGCTGGCACCCGTCTGCCCTCACTGAGAGGCAGGGGATGCGAGCAGGCGTCTGCATCCCCCCCAGCCTGCAAGGAGCGGGGTGACCCCCACCCGACCCACAACACGGGGACGAGGAGCACCCACGGGCTCTCACACTTTGGAGTGGGGGGCGGGGGGGTGAACACATCAAGCTGGTCACCACATCACCCAGGCAGACACCGCTCCTCGTGCTTCCCTTCCCCACATGGGACAGGGCAGTGTCTGGATACAAAAGCAGGGAGGGGAGCTGCAGCCCCACCCCTGGTTCTACCCTTGGCTGATGCCTTCTCTCTTTTTTTCTCTTGCAGGAACGCCAGGGCCGTGTCAAATAAAAGGGCCACCAACCCCCCCCCCCCCC
>NC_034430.1:2288353-2289787 GCF_002078875.1 Numida meleagris | reverse complement strand
GTTTAAAAAATTAAAAAAAAAGAAAAAAAGCATTGGAATTTCACAAGGCATAGGACTTAAAGGAAGGAAAAAAAAAAAAAGGAAAAAAATACAAAAAAAAAAGATTAAAAAAAAAAAAAAAAATAGAGAAAAAAAAAAAAAAAAAAAAAAAAAAACCCATTCCCTTCCGTTTTGGCTTCGGTTGTGATTTGGGAGCATCCGCTTTGTTTTTTTTTTGTCTTTTTACTACAGGTTTCTTTTGGAATTTAAGGTCCCTCCGTGGCATCTATGCCCTTTTTCCCCCCCCTCCCCCTCTAATTTTTAACCCCCTCCTCCCCTGGTTTTGACATTTGCACTTGGAGCACTGCCTTGTAACGCCCACTGCACAAAGTGGAGTTCACTCTGTTACCCCCACCCCAAATAACCCCAGCCTGGAAGGGGGGGGGGTCTCTCCCACACTGGGCTTTCTGGCCTGAGCAGGATGGAGCAGCGGTTCCCCATGAGGTTTTGTTACAGGTTCGTTTTTCTCCTCCCCATCCCCCCCCCCCCTTTTTGTTACCCAGAAGTGCTCAGAGTCCTAAGACACGTTCTGTTCTGGTGCATTATTACACAGCTCGCAGGTGAGGTCTGGCTTAATTTGATTTCAGAAGAACGGTGATGGAAAAAAAAAACAACCCCGCCTTGTTGACAGGAAAAAAAAAAAAAAAAAGGAGGAAAAAAAAAAAACCCGATTTTTTTTTTTTTTGCTTTTTTTGGACAAAAAAAAAGAAAAAAGAAAAAAAGAAAATCTTGTAAAAAAAAAAAAAAATGTGTCGTGAACATGTTCCTTCAGTTTCTTGTTAAGCCAATGAGGAATGGGCGTTGCCTTTCTTTTCACCATTAATCACTTCTCAGTAATAAACGTGAGATCCTGTTGAGCATCACTGTTGTCTGCTGCTCCCTCCTCGCCTCCCTGTGCCCCCCCCCCGGTGCAGAAATGCAGCCCTGAGTGTGGCATGCAGCCCCCCCCCCCCCCCAATGCAAGGGGTGGTGCCCGTCGGTGCCATCCATCCCAATTTTGGGGGTTCAGGGGAGGGAAGCTGTGCTTGGTTTCATTCCCATCACGGCCTGTGTGCATCGTTTGCCTTTGGGGGGGGAGCCAAGGAGGAATGCTCGGCGTTGCAGCCCTGCTTGCAAACCTCAGCCCTCGGTGCAGGGGCAAGTGAGGGGTGGGGAGGGCTGGGATTGCCACGGGAGGGCTCCCGTGCTCTGCAGTGTGCAGCTGTGCGATGCTCTGCAGGGCTGTGTGCAATGCACGGGGCTGCTGCGGGGTCGTGCCCTGCTGTGCATGGTTCTGTGTTGCTGTGTGTGGTTGTACGTTGCCGTGCTTTGCTTTGCACTGCTCTGTGGGGTTGTGCGTGCTTGTTGCATTGCTGTGCGCCACTGTGCCTTGCTGTGCATCGCAGTGCAGGGTTG
>NC_034430.1:2280209-2281063 GCF_002078875.1 Numida meleagris | reverse complement strand
CAGGGTTGGGCGTTGCTCTGCACTGCTCTCTGGGGTTGTGCATTGCTGTGCACCACTGTGCATTGCAGGGCATGGTTGTGCATTGCTCGGCACTGCTCTATAGGGTTGTGCATTGCTGTGCATTGCAATGCAAGCTTGTACATTGCTGTGCAGGGTTGTGCGTTCTGCACTGCTCTATGGGGTTGTGCATTGCTGTGTAGGGTTGTGCATCGCTATGTGGAGTTGTACATGGCTGTGCATCACGGTGCATGGTTGTGCATTGCTGTGCAGGGTTGTATATTGCTCTGCACTGCTCTCTGGGGTTGTGCATTGCTGTGCACCACTGTGCATTGCAGGGCATGGTTGTGCATTGCTCGGCACTGCTCTGTAGGGTTGTGCATTGCTGTGTAGGGTTGTGCATCGCTATGTGGAGTTGTACATGGCTGTGCATCCCTGTGCATGGTTGTGCATTGCTGTGCAGCGTTGTGTATTGCTCTGCACTGCTCTATGGGGTTGTGCATTGCTGTGTGTGGTTGTGCACCGTTGTACAGGGTTGTGCATGGCTGTGCAGGGTTTTGCACTGCTCTGCACCACTGTGCATGGTTGTACATTGATGTGCATGGTTGTGCACCGCTGTGCGATGCTCTTTGAGCCTCTCCCAGCTGCTTTGGGGCTGCAGAGCCTTGTGGTGATTTGGGGTCCCCTCTGCCTCCTGTCACCCCCTCCCCCCCATGGGCGCTGCCCCCACCTTGGGGTCTGGGGGTGTCAGTGGGCCCTGGATGCGTCCCCTTACCATGGGGTGCCATAGGGCTGCTTCTTTCTGGCCATGGTTTTAGCATCTCCCAGTGACCCCCAGCTCAGGCTGCCCCCCCCCC
>NC_034430.1:2275874-2277272 GCF_002078875.1 Numida meleagris | reverse complement strand
TTCTGATGGTTGAAGGGTCCGTGGCCATAGGGCTGGGGCCGGGGGGGCCCGTGGCTGTGGGTCGGGGTCTGCGGGGCTGGGTTCGGCGGGGGATGCAGTTCCGGCGTTCACCACCAGAGGGCAGCACCCGCGCGGGTTCGGAGCGGGCGGGATGCGGGGTCCCATCCCCGCGGTCCTCACGCACAGGGGGGTGTGGGGCTGCGTGCGGGGGGACACGCGTGTCCCCAACACCCGGAGCCATCGGGTGAGAAAGGACGGTGGCAATGTCCTGCGCGGGGAGGGGAGGGGGACGCTGCTGTGACACAGGACACACGGACACAGGGACACGGGAACACAGGGACATACGGACACGGGGACACAGGGACACACGGACACAGGGACACACGGCCGGGGTGCTGTCCCCACGCTGTCCCAAGCCGCAGGGCTGGCACTGAGCCCAGCACGGGGCAGCTGCGGCACTGTGTACCCAAACCGGGGGGGAGGGGGGGGTGTGGAGCTGGGGGGGGATATGCCACCTCTTGTTTAGAAAGTGAAGTTGTCGGGTCAGTGGAGAATGAAGAAAAAAGAAAAAAAAAACCCAAAAAAACAAAATAAAAGAGGAGAGAAAGCGAGGGCAGGTCGGCATCCGGCCCCGGCACCTGGCCCGCAGCTGTGGCATCGCGTGTGTGTGCTGAGAGCAGAGCTGGGGGGGGACAGAACATGGATGGGGATGGGGACAGGGATGGGGACAGAACAGGGACTGGGATAGGGATGGGGACAGAATGGGGACAGAGAAGGGGATGGGAACAGGGGTAGGGATGGGGACAGGGACAGGGACGGGAAGAGGATGGGGCTAGGGACGGGGACAGGAATGGGAATGGGAACGGGGTGGGGACAGGGACAGGGATGGGGACAGAACATGGATAGGGATGGGGATGAGGACAGGGACAAGGATGGAAATGGAGACAGGGATGGCAGAGATGGGGACAGAATGGGGACAGAATGGGGACAGGGATGGGGATGGGAGCAGGGGTAGGGATGGGGACAGGGATGGGGATGGGGATGGGAACAGAGTGGGGTCAGGGATGGGGATGGGGACAGAGATGAGGATAGAGATGGGGAGGGGGACAGGGGTGGGAATGGGGACAGAATGGGGACAGGAACAGGGATGGGAACAGGAATGAAGATGGGGACAGAGATGGGGATGGGGACCTTCAGCCTGTGTGTGCCCCCAGCTCATGGTGGGGTTTGGCACACAGGGCGGTGGATGGGGTGGGGTGCCCAAATGTGAGGATTTCTGTCCCCAACTGCAGGGGGGACAGGGGGACGGGGGCCAAAGGGACTCCACCCCCCCACCCCGCTGCCCCTCACCTGGCACCTGCTGGGCCGGATGGAAACTCTGCGTCAGAGGAAGCGGGG
>NC_034430.1:2270563-2273205 GCF_002078875.1 Numida meleagris | reverse complement strand
GTGTGGGAGTGGGGGACATGGGGATGGGGACAGAAGACCACAATGGTGAGGGGTCTGTGGGGACAGAGACCTGCAGGAACGGGGACCCCAGAGATGGGGAAATATGGGAATGGGGATCATGGGGACAGGGAGCCCTAGGGAAGCACAGGGATGGGGACCCACAGGATGGGGACCTGCAAGGATGAGGACCCATGGGGGATAGACCCACGGGCATGAGGGGTCCATGGGGACAGAGCTACGGGAACAGGAACATGTGGGGAATAGGGGATGCACAGGGGTGGGGACCCATGGGGACAGGGGCAGTAGGAGCCCCCTCCTCACCTCTCCCCATGTCGGGGACCTGGGACACCGGGTGCTGGCGTGGGCTCCAGCCCCCAATCCTACGTGGGGCACAGGGGCCGGGTCTGTCACGCGGTGACCCCTGGGCTCGTTAACATTTGACGAAGGGACCCGTTTGGGTCCACTGCCCCACGCAGTGGGTCCTCTGCTGTCCGTAGGGGTTCTGCAACAGCCACCGCGCTGCATCTGCTCCCCTAAACCGGGCACGAAAACCCCATTGTCCCCAAAGGGAAGGAGACCATGGCAGCCCCATCCGTGGGACGTGCACTCTGTCCCCAACCCCGTCCCTATGTCACGCATCAGCCCCTTTCGTGGCCCTGTGTGGTGAAGCCGCTCCTGGCTCTGCCCGCGGTGCCCCCGCTCCCTCCCAGTGCTCCCAGTGCCAGGGCTCTGCCCAGTCCAAAGTCACAGCGGTGGCAGCGCGCAGCTCTGGGGGGGCCATGCCTGCTCCCCAGGTGCTCCCCAGCCCCAGCGAGGCTCTGCCGGGCAGAGCGGGGCGGCTGCAGGTGGCGGGTACCCAGAGGGTTCCTTGGGGCTGTGTGTGGGGGGGGGGTCCTGACCCCCCTATCCCAAATGCTGGGGAGGAGGGGGGGGATCCCTCAGGGGACTCCTGACGCCTGTCCCCCCCCCCCTGCAGCCACCCACGCCGTCACCGGGAACCCCACGCTGCCCCCGTTTCCCCCTGAGATGCAGGTGGCGATTTTTGGTGAGTGCTGCCCCCAACCCCGAACCAGGGGGGGGTCCCCGTGCCCTGGATGGGGTCACCCCGCTGCCCTCTCCCCCCCCAGGCATGGGCTGCTTCTGGGGAGTGGAGCGGCTCTTCTGGGAGATGCCGGGGGTCTTCTCCACCCAGGTGGGATACGCGGGGGGCTTCACCCCCAACCCCACCTATGAGGAAGTGCGCACAGGTACCGTGGGGCTGTGTCCCCGAGGTGTCCCCATTGTGGCTGTCGCTTGCCTTGGGTGTGCCCCTGCGATTTGGATGAGGAGTTTGGGTGGGCAGGGGTGTGCTGGGGGGGTGGGTTGCGGTGTCCTTTGTCCCTCCGTCCCCAGCAGGGAGGGGCCAGGGGCTGGGGGGGCGGAGGGGACCGGAGTGTCCCTGCAGGGCGGACGGGGCACGCCGAGGTGGTGCGGGTGGTGTTCGACCCCCACCAGGTCAGCTATGAGGAACTGCTGAGGGGCTTCTGGGAGAACCACGACCCCACACAGGGTATGGGGAGAGAGATGGGGTGGGAAGGGAGTGGGATGGAGATGGGATGGGGATGGGATGGGATGGGATGGGATGGGATGGGATGGGATGGGGGTGGGCTGGAGATGGGGTGAGGATGGGAATGGGTATGGAATGGGATGGGGTGGGATGAAGATGGGATGAGGGTTGGATAGGATGGAGATGGGATGGGGTGAGCTGGGAATGGGAATGGGGATGGGATGGGGATGAGAATGGGACTTCAGCCCTGGTGGCATCTCAGGAGCCCTGGCCAGGCAAATTCAACCCCAAACACCACACCAACCCCATCCGGGCTCCTTTGCATCCCCATCCCTCAGTGCTCACTGTGGGGGGCTCTCATAAACCCATTCAGTAGCCGTCCCCTTCCCCGTGCCTCAGTTTCCCCATCCCACCCGCCATGGGCTGAGGCCATGCAGTGCTTGTCAGGGTCAGTGGTGCCCCATAACCCCCCCCCGGTGCTGCCCCCCAGGGATGCGGCAGCAGGAGGACGTGGGCACCCAGTACCGCTCCATCATCCTCACACTGAGCCCCCAGCAGCAGGCGGCCGCGCTCCGCAGCAGGGATGCTTACCAGCGGGTAGGTGGGGACACGGGGACCCCTCTTGGGGACATTGAGACCCTTCTTTGGGGACACAGGCTGCCATCCCCTGCCTCAGGTGTGGGGCAAAGCCCTGCTATGGCAATGCCACTCTATGGGGCAGTGGGATGGGGGGGGGTCTGTCCCGGTGTCCCCAACTTGTCCCCACCGTGGGGCTGTGCCAGGAGCTGAGTCAGCAGCACCAAGGGGACATCACCACCACCATCGAGCCGGCGGGTGACTTCTACTACGCTGAGGACCGCCACCAGCAGTACCTGCACAAAGTGCCCGGGGGGTACTGCGGCCTGAAGGGCACCGGGGTCCCCTGCCCCATCGCGCCTTGAGGCCACCACGCGTCCCCAGTGGGGTGTCCCTGTGTCCCCACGGTGCCACCCACGCTCCATGTTGGGGGATTAAAGCCGTGTCCTCCCCATCACCCGGTCCTGTGCTGTCCCATGCGGGTCTGAGGGCGAGGGGACAGTGCTGGGGGGTCCGTGTC
>NC_034430.1:2265729-2267338 GCF_002078875.1 Numida meleagris | reverse complement strand
AGCCTGCGCTCCTCTCCCTGCCTGCAAAGGTGACACTGCCCCGTGTTCACTCTGAACCCTAATGATGGTGCGTTGCTGCGTGCTCCAACTCGGACTTTCCTTGGGGAGGAGAGCCTCATATTTTTGGTGCCATTGTCCCAAAGAAACAGGGGTGGAGGAGCTCCCCCCCCCCCGATCCCTTCCTCATCCCTGCATTTTTTCCTCCTGGCAGCCCCATGGGTCGTGCCTCAGTTTCCCTTGAGCTGGGGAGAGATGGGGCGGATCCCTCCTGCCCGTGCTGCAGGGAAACTTCAACTCCCCCAAAATAATGGGGTGTCCCAGCATTGGAATCGTGCAGAGAGGGGAAACTGAGGCACAGCATGGGGAGGAGGAGCAAACCACTGCTTTGTGAGAGGGTTTTGGTGCTGGAAGAGGTGGATTTGACCCCTACGTGTTCATGCCGCTGAACTCAGGTCACTGCCCTGGGCTGAGCCTCTCCCAGATGAGGGTGGAACGGTTCAGTTTGGGATTTGGGGCTGCCCAATGGGAAGGCGAGTAGGGCTGCGGGTGCTGCATGGGATCCCAAATGTCCTGGGGGAGCTCGACATCACACCCCCCCCCCCGATCTGGGAACCCCCATGGCCTCCATGGGCAGCCCCCCCCTCCAGCAGCACCACAGCTCACTAAGGGGGGGGATTGGAGAAACTGAGGCATGGGGGGGCCGGGCTGTGGGAGGGAATGCTCCAACACAGGGGGTCAAGGCGGGGGCCGGGGGCTAATCCCCTGCACAAACAGAACTCGGGGCAGCCACACATTCCCCAGGCCGGACCCAGTCTCCCGGTGATGGGGCTGGGGGACTCGCTGCCCATTTTGGGGTGCTGGGGAGCCCAGCCCCGATGGGAACAGTCAGGAATTGGGGCATGTGGAGCCCAGCGCCCCGGGGAGCAGCGCGGTTACCAAACCTCAGCGGCGTGGCACCGGGCTGGGTCCAGCCCTCGGGACAAGGTGGGACGGAGATTGCAGAGCTTAAGAAGTGAAAATCCTTTTTTCCCCTTTAGCATCCATCTGCATTTCTCCTCCGACCTTCTCCCAGTCGCAGCAGCTCAGGGCGGGGGACACAAGCTCAGGTTTGCTCAAAGCATCCCCAAAACCCAATGGATGGAGGGATGGATGGACAACGGATGGAGGGAGGGATGGAGGGATGGGTGGACAGATGGGCGGACAGATGGATGGACAGATAGATTGAGGGATGGATGGATGAATGGATGGAGGGATGGAGGGAGGGATGGGCAGACGGACAGCTGGATGTGGTTGCTTTGGGTTCTGCTGGTTGTGTCCCCTCCAGCCCCTGCTCATGAATTAGGGCCAGTCACAAAGGGCCTCCAAAGATCACAGGGAGATGGGATTTATGCCCCGTCCTTGTCCCGAAAGTGGATCCAGATGACCACTGGGGAAGAGCTGCTCTTCCCTTTGTAACTCGCTTGGGTCCTTGCCACGTCTCTGTCCCTCCCCTCTCCCATCCAAATCACTTCCCTGGACGGAGCCAGCGCTTCCAGGCAGCTCTGGCTTCCAGAACTCGAGAAATTGCCCCCGAGCTCCAGAACGTGGGGGTCTCACTCCCTCCACATCC
>NC_034430.1:2261816-2263243 GCF_002078875.1 Numida meleagris | reverse complement strand
GGAGCGTGGTGGTTCATTCGGATAAAGAGGCGTGGTTTGACCTCATTTGCATCGAAATGGGTGTGGTCTGCGCTCATTTGCATACAAAAGGGGCGTGGCCAGCGGGGCGGCCTATATCGAGGGCAGCGCTGGGCCGCCCCATCCCCAGTGCGCCAGCGGGATCCGAGCGCTGCGGGCGGCGGGGGTCGGAGGAACCGGGAGCGAAGGTCCGAGGGGGGGAAGGTCCGAGGGGCGAAGTTCTCGGTGGCGAAGTTCTCGGTGGTCCCACGCTCAGCCGCCTCAACCCACCCCCCCGAGCCCGACCACCCCCCCCCCAGCATGAAAGCCATCAGCCCGGTGCGGTCGGTCAGGAGCTGCTACGAGGCCGTCTGCTGCCTCTCGGAGCAGAGTTTGGCCATCGCCCGCAGCAGCAACAACAAGAGCCCGGCGCTGGAAGAACCCATGAACCTGCTGTACGACATGAACGACTGCTATTCCAAATTGCGGGAGTTGGTGCCGGGCATCCCGCAGGGCACCAAGCTGAGCCAGGTGGAGATCCTCCAGCATGTCATCGATTACATCTTCGACCTGCAGATCGTGCTGGAGGAGGGGGCCAAGGGGCGCGACCCTTCCTCGGAGGCCACCCTGCTGTCCCTTAAGGTATGCGGGTTTTCTTTTTGGGAAGGGGGGTTCTGGGGGGGGGATGCTCAGAGGGGTAGGGGCTGGCTGGGTGCTGCCGTGGCCCTGACCCTGTGCCCGCTCTCTGCAGGCGGCCGAGCTGGCTTCCGAGCTGTGCTCCAAAGACGAGAGAAGTTTGTGTCACTAACGCCTCCTCCATCAGGTGAGTGCCACCCGCCACCCCGGGAACCCCCAAACCTTCAGCACGGCACCGCCGTACCCCAAACCCACCCCGGACACCCCCCTCCCACCGCCCCTATTGCCTCTCTATAATCGCTCTTTTCTTCTTTCCCAGTGCCAATTAGCAAACACGCACCGACCGTCGGTTCCCGATTCGTTATCAGCCGGAGGTAACGAGCCGCTTCCTGCACGGCGCCGGGCGGCTGCGGCCCCCCCCGGCCCCCTCCCACCTCGTGCTGTGCTATGGGGCTGCGGACCCTCCCGTGCTGCGCTATGGGGCTGCACCCACCTCCCCTCACTTCGGGGGCTCCTTCAATGCCCGACCACATCCAGAAATCGGGAGAGATGCGGCTGCTGACCCCCACCCGGAGCTGCTCCCCCCACCCCCACCACCTCGGGGCCGCCCCCGCTGCGGCTTTTGGAGCGGCGTTCGCCAAATCCCGGCTTTATTTTAGGACTTCTTCTTTTCTTTAGGACTTCTTTCAACCCGCTGATAAACGAGACACTTTCTTCGATAGACTGGTGAAGATGCGGTTGTCTGTATATTTTTGGATTATAGTGAGCGAGTCCTTTGTAAAGGTGTTTAATGG
>NC_034430.1:2253908-2258158 GCF_002078875.1 Numida meleagris | reverse complement strand
CCCAAGCATCCAAACACCCCCCAGGACCCCTGGGGCAACTGGGAATACATCTGCAAGATAAACCTGGACTGTTTCCTTAACCACCCCAGCGTCAAGTTCACCGTGTCCACGCTCGTCACCATCAACATGGGGATGATCTTGATCAACATCGTGAAGCCCATGGGGACGGTGAGTCCCACCACTCTTTCCCACACCTTCCCCTTTTCCCCATGAAACCCCACAGCTCCATTTGCAGGAGTAGCATTGCCCCAGTGAGCATCATGTTCCTGTCTGGGCAGGGAGGCTGTGCCTGCCAGCTGCTGGAAAACCCACCGGGTGTTCTGGTTGGTGCTTGGGGGGACCCTGCTGGTGCCCAGGGGTGGTGGCCACGTGTGTCCCTCAGTCCTACCCCATCGTGCTCACACCTCATCCCCGTGTTCTCCCTCCTCTCCCTCTCAGCTGGGCAGGATCGTGGATGCCATTGTGCTGGTGGCTGTGATCACTGAGGTCCTCCACTGGCACAGAGGTTTCTGGTTGTTCTGGAAGGTGAGAGCTGCGGTGAGCCAGGCAGGAGGGAGGCCTTCAGCATCTCTCCCTCCCCATGTCCCTCCATCCTTCCATGTGTGCACCCCCCATCCCTGCCCCTCTCTGACTGCCTCCTTGTGTCTCTGCATTTACAAGTCCCTGAGTCCCTTAGTCCCCATATCCCTCTATGTGTCCCTCCATCCCTGTGTCCCTGTGTCCCCGTGTCCCTCTGTCCTACCCTTGTGTCCCTGCACCCCTGTGTCCGTCCGTCCCTCTGTCCTTCCATCTGTCCTTTCATCCCTCTATCATAGTGTCCCTGCAAGCCTGTGTCTGCATCTGTGTCACTCCATCCCTCTGTCCCTCCATCCCTCTGTCCTTCCATCCCCGAGTCCCTGCATCCTTGTGTCCTTCTGTCCTTCCATCTCTCTGTCCTTCCATCCCTCTGTCATTGTGTCCCTGCATCCTGGCATCCCTGCATCCCTGTGTCCCTGCATCCCTCTGTCCTTCTATCTCTGCGCCCCTGCATCCCTGTGTCCCTCTGCCCTTCCATCCCTGTGTCCTGCATCCTTGTGTCCCTCTGTCCTTCCGTCTCTCTGTCCTTCCATCCCTCTATCACTGTGTCCCTCCATCCCTCCACCCTTCCATCTCCATGTCCCTCTGTCCCTCCACCCTTCCATCCCCGTGTCCCTCTGTCCATCCATCCCCGTGTCCCTCTGTCCGTCCGTCCCCGCCCGCTCCGTCGCCGTTCCGGAGCAGTTCGCAGCCCTCTGCTGCCGTCTCCAGGGCAGAAAGGGAAGAGCCGCTCTCAGACACGGGTTAGATTTTGGAGTTGCCCGGAGCTGCACTGGGCGATCCCTGCGGATCCCACTCTGGATATTCTGTGGTTCTTCGGTGACCCTCACTTGGGGTGGCTCCCAGCCCCCTCCTCACCCCACAGCACCGCCGGAACATCCCCCACTTCTTCCTGGCGGCCTTCCTCGTGCTGATCCTTTTCTGCATCATCTTTATCACGGGGATGGTATCGATCTCTATCACCTTGCTGTCGTCTGTGATGATGCATTTCTTAAATGAACAGCTGAAGGTGAGAGGGAGCAGGAGCCCTGCCCAGTGCTGAGCTGGGATTTAAGGGCTGGGGGGGAGGGTTCCCTGGTGGGAGGTAGGGGCACAGCCTGCCAGCCCCAACCCTCCCCACACCCCTGACCCCATCCCAAGGGCAGACACCCCCCCAAAACGGCCCTGATTTGGCTGAAGCGGAGGCAGCAGTTGCCATCTCCCCATGGGGGGATGGTGGAGGTCTGGGTGAGCTGAGCTGCCAAGCCGTGCCGTGCTGCTGGCAGAGGGACGCGGTGTCCCGCCGCGCTGGCAGCTTGGTGGCTTTGTGTTCTGCCCCAAAGTCCCAGCGCTGCTATAGGCAAATGTCTGCTCCAAGTTGGGGGATCAGGGCAAAATTTGGGGTATCCCCCTAAGATGAGTGCCCCGTCCGTACCAGGGGCCGTGGTGCTGGTCGGTGCTTGTGTCCGTGTGTCTGGTTGTAGGTGGCTTCTTTGCAAGAAAGACTTTTGGTGGATGTGAATGGTACCAGCCTGGGCTTCCCCAGCATGGAAGTGGGGTGCAGTGATGAGAAGGACGATGGTGATGAGGAGGAGAAGGAGGAGGAGGAAGAGGACGAAGAGGAGGAGAAGAAAGAAAAGGAAGAGGAGGAAGAAGAGAAGGAGGAGGAGAAGAACCTATTCCATGGAAGGAATCTCGTTGCTGAGTGGCCTCAGGATTAAACTGTGCGTCAATTTTGGGTAAAACTACTGAGATTTGGGATCTTGGGGTCAGATCTGGTGCTGGGTCCCACTCAAGTTCCTGCCCAGTGCAGAGCATCAGCTCCCCCCGACCCCTTCCTGCACCGGGCTCCAGGCACAGGACCCCAGCATGGTTTTCTCTCCAGAAGATGCAATCCCTGCGCTGGGTTTGGGGCGGGCCGGGGGGTGCGCAGCCCACGGGCAGGAACTCACCCGGGGCCGGAGCGGGGGAGGGAGTTGTTCCTTAAAACAAAGGAAAAAAAGATAATTCAGTCGCAGTCGCGGTCCCGACCCCGATCCCCGCGGCGGACTCCGAGCAGGTGGTGCTAATGAGGCCCCACCCCCTTATTTGCATACGACGTGACCCTGCCCCTCCCTCTCTGCGCGGCCCCTTTAAGGCCCCTCCCGCCCGGCGCCGCGGGCTGCCGGGAGGCGGGGCGCTGGCAGCGGCAGCCAATCAGCGCGCGGCATTTTCCGCGGGAAATCCGAATTTCGCGGCACGGCGTTTGGCGCTTAAAGGGAGGGGAAAAAAAAAAAAAAAAAGCGAAGGAAAAGGACAAGGAAGGAGGGGACCGGGAAGGGGGGGGGGGACGGAGCCGCGCCGCCCCCGGGTCGCTCCCGCTGCTCCGGGCTCTACCGGCCCCATCCGGGCCGAGCGCGGGCGATTTTGGGGCAGAACGCGCCTTTTCCGTCCGGTCCTGCCGCCGGCCCCCCCGCCCCGCCTCTCTCCCTTTTGACTTTCCGGGCTGCTCTCGCTCCGGGCCCAGCGGCCCCCCCAGCCCCAAAATGNAATCCCCTCCTTGGCCGAACCCCGCTGCCACGGGATCGTAACTTCTAGGGTTACGTTAGGAATCTCATTAATTGTTTAATAGCTTTGAAATGTCAGCTCAGGTATGGGAGGAATTAACCCCCGGCTGCTGTCTCCCGGCAGAGGTGTCTGCCAGCTATTTTGGGTGCTGCTCTCCTTATCTGATATGGAAGCTGTGGAGGACCCCCCCTACTCCCCCAAGCATTGCTGAGCCCTGAGGAGCTGTGGGGGGAGGCTTTTCCGGGGCTTTTGCAACCCTCCCCCCCCCCCCCCAAATCCCCTTGGAGCAGCACTGCTGCATCTCCCTGCTGAAGTATTCTGGGGGGCTGCAGAACAACTCCCCCCCCCAGTGGAAGGGATGCTCATGGGTTGCAGCTGCCTCTGATTAGGGCTGCTCAGAGCTGTGCCATTCTATGGGGGGGGCAGCTGGGAGGGGGCTGCCCCACATCTGTCCTGGTCCCTGAGGAGGTGATAGGGGATGCTTGGAGCAGAAATGCCTCCACTCCCCAGATTAATTCCCTCCAGCCTCCCCCCCTCTCACCCCCCCCCCGGAGCAGATGTGACCCAAGCCTGGGGCTGGCTCAGCTGTGGGGCGGCTGCAGCACAGCTGGGCTCAATCCTAAATCCTGTTCTCTGGGGAGGGCTCAGGCCCTGCTGCCCAAATTCCCCCCTTCCCCCCCCCCCATGGCTATGTCATTCTCTGCTCCTGGGAATGGTGCTGGCATTCATTTGGTGGCACCAGGGTGTCCTCGTGGCTGGTGGCCTCCAGGTGAGCTGGAGCGAGGAAGAGGAGCAGGAGGAAGGCTCAGGGGTGGGGGGAGGCGCAGAGCATGAGCTCCCCACGAGCTTCATGTCCCCCAGCAGCATCTCGCTCCTGGCAGACATGGGTGGGGTGATGCAGGGTGACACAGGGTGACACTGAGCTGCGGGTGTCCCACTGAAATCTGCTGCTGGGAACCGGGCTGGCCTCGTGCTGATGGCTAAATACAGGCTCCAGGCATCCCCGCTCGCTTTGGGCTGGGAGGAAAAGATGGGAGGGGTGGGGTGGGGGGGGATGTCCCCGTGTTCCCCTCAGCGCTGGGGCTGGTGTGGTTGGGCTGGGTGGGAGAAGCACGCTGGAAATGGGATGGGGATGGCTCTCACAGCCT
>NC_034430.1:2245529-2247683 GCF_002078875.1 Numida meleagris | reverse complement strand
CCCCTTGCTTCCTCTTTGCGCTTTTATCTGCCCTTTTCTCTCTCCTGCTGTGCCCCCAACCCCTCCGAGCCCCCCCACGCGCTAAGGGAACCCCCTCTTGGGCTCACCCCCCCGTGGGATGAGGGACCCTGAATGCTGGGAGGGGGGAGCTGCTCTGGGTGGAGGTGTAGGGGCTTTCTGGGCTGGGTCGTGCTGGTGACAGCTGTGTCACCGCGTCCCCGAGCTCCGGGCTGTGCTGTCAGCCCTGCGCCCCGTATCGGGGTGGGTGCTGTCGGGGGCCCCGCTGGCAGCTGGGGTTGGCATTTAATCCCGCCGGTCCCCGGGCGCGCGTCCAGCGCTCTCTGTGCTCCTCTGTTCTCCTGGAGCCATCCCAGGCCCCGCTGCTGCCGTCGGGTTTGCAGGGCTTGGGGTCGGGATTCATCCCCCTCCTGCGGGCGCTGCTGCTCGGTGCCAGCTGGGGACGAAGTGTGTGGGGGGGGGGGTTCTCTTCCCACTGTGCTGCGCGTGGCCTCATCCCAGGGTGAGGGGGGGGGAAGGGGGGGTGGTTGGGCCGCCCATCCCCTCCCCTCCTTGCACTTGGTTGCCTTTGTTTGCAAACAGCATGGGATGTTGAGGGACACGCGGTGCTCCCCCCCTCCCAAAAAACACCCCCAAGCGCAGCGCGCGCCGTCCCGTTTCCATGTGCCCCTGCAGAGCTTGGTTTGGGTCGTGTCCCATCACCCACACACCGCGCCCCATAGGCAGGAGATGCTCAGGGTGCTCCTGTCCCTCGCACGGGGGCTTGGGTGACACCTGGGGACCCCGATGCGGTGGCTGGTGGCCGCGGTGACATGGGCACGCTCCTGGGGTGCCGCCTTTGTGTGCACAGCTGGGGCAATCAGACGACGAACTTTTCCTCCCCATTCCCCAATGGGGCCATTGCGGTCGCTCCCACCTCCTGGCGGGGTTGGTGCCCCACGTCCATGGGGACACTCGGTCTGGTTGGGGCAGGAGCCCACCCTGGGCTGTCCCACCCCCGTGTCCCCCTGGGGAAGAGCAGGACGGTGTCTCGTGGTGTCTGATTCGGAGATCCTGGGGTGGGTAAATGCGTCTCCCCCCATGAACACGTTTATTCCAGAGCCATTCGAGCTGCTGCCGATCTCATCCATGATATGGGATCGCTATAGGGTCTTTACAGGGGAGAGTGGCTCCCCTCTGCAGGGGGGTCCCGGCCTCTCCTCCCCGTCTGTGCCGGGAAAAGGGGTTCAGAGTTCACTGAGGTTTCGGTGCCGCCCGTGCAAAGAGCAGATGGGGGGGAGGGGGGGGTGGCAGCCCTGGGGCCCTTTCCCTGCTGGGGGTGGGGAGCACCCAGCTTTGTGCTGGGAGCAGCTGGGGGACCCCCTCCCACTTCGATCCCACTGAGAGATCCTGGGAATGTCTTTTCCCTCTTGCGTCTGTGTGGGATGCGGGGCTTTCAGAGAGGACCCCAAATACGCCTTTAGCCGTGAGCAGGTGGGCAGGGGGCTCTGCACCCGCCCTGACCACAGTGTCACCCCAGCCCTGCATCCCTGGCACGTACAGAAGCGCCATGTCCCAGAGCGGTGCGAGGACCTCGGGGTGCAGCCCCCCCCCCCCACCAGCGCCACGTTCCCACGCCCCCGGGAGCACTGGGGGTCGGCGGGGCTGGGCCGGGCCGGGGGGAGGTACGGGGTTGGCGGTGCCGGGCAGGGCCCGGGCAAGCCCAGAGAAAGCAGGAGGTGTTGGAACTCAGCACGGGCAAGAGGAACACCCACAGCCTCCGGGGGGGGTGCTGTGATGTTGGGCTGGGCGCTGGGTGCAGCCCTGGCAGGAGGAGCTGGCGGGGGGCCCGGCCCCCTCCCCGACATCTCGCCCCCACGTCGGGCTCCGGATGGAGCTCCTTTTCCCACCCCCAGCTTTGGGGTGTAGATATACCCCCCCACACTCCCTGAGCTGCAGTGAGTGGCGTGGGGGGGTATTCTGCCCCAGAAGGGGGGGGGGGGGGCACAGGGTTTTGTTGGCTGCTTTGCTTCATCCTGTGTCCCCCCCACTGTGCCCAGCTCAGCTGTCGTGTGCTTAATCCTGCCCGGCCGGGGGGGAGCAGCTGGGATGCAGGAGGGACCCCCTTGTCCATTGTCCTTCATGGTCGTGTCCCTT
>NC_034430.1:2230923-2238979 GCF_002078875.1 Numida meleagris | reverse complement strand
GGGGGAGGGAGGGAGGGAGGGAGCGAGTGCATTCCCACAGGAGCTCGGGACCAACCTGGCTCCCTGGGGGGGCGGAAAACAGCCCCCGGCGCTCTCCCGCCGGCCCCCTCGGGTGGGCACGGCGCCGAGCAGCCCAACCCCTCCCCGCAATGCTGGGTGAGCTCCGAGCAGGAGCCGTGCCGAGCTGCTGCGGGACCCCGCTGCCATGAGGGACGTGCTGGGGGGGGCCCTGTGGGACAGGGAACAGGTATTAATTTGGGGGAGGGGGGACAGGGTGAAGGGGTGGTGCTGGGGGGCTGCTTTGCGCTGCTGGGATAGATTGCCCCCCCCCCCCCCAAGAAATTGCCTTGTGTTTAGGGATGTGGGGAGGGGGTGGGTACCATTGTGGGGTGGGGGGTGGTTTGCTGACACCCTCGGCTTCTCTTTGTGTTTTTCTGCTGTGCCCCCTCCCCCCAGATCTGGGGGTCTCTCATCCCCCAGTGGTGCTGGGGGTGGTATTTCAAGGAGCTGCTTGGTGAGGCATCCCCTCTCCAGTGACGTCCGTGGTGGGGGACAGCCCTGGGGACCCGGTGGGGCTGTGAGGGGGGAGAGGGGGGCATCCTGGGACAGGATTGCTGTCCCATCCTGGGAACCCCCTTGTTCTTTCAGCTCCGCCCCACAGAGCAGTGCCAGCAGCTGGGGGTGAGGGGAAATCCCTGCGGCTTCCCCATGCGGGTGCCGGGGGGGGGGCTGGACCAGTGGGCAGGAAGCAATCTGGGGGCCGGGATGCCCCCATTTCCCCTCCAGCCGACCCCATCACAAACACAGCGGTGTCACCGTGGGAGCCCTTCCCAATAAAACCCCAAACGCGGTTTTGCAGGAGGGCGAGCATCTCCCAGCCTGCGCCCCAGGACCCTGCGGTGCCCCTTTTTTTTTGGGGGGGGGGGGGGAGGGATTGCTGGGGCTGTCCCCACGTGGGGTGATCTCTCTATCTCCAGGCCAAGCGCAAACTGGACCTGGAGGGCCCCGAGCTCCGCACGCCCAAGGGGAAGGGCAGGACGCTGGCACAGGTCCCCAGCCCTAGGAGTAAGTTTGGGGCGCTGGAGAGGGAAGGAAGGGATGTGGGGGGGGGGGGGGGGGGGGGGGGGGGGGGGGGGGGGGGGGGGGGGGGGGGGGGGGGGGGGGGAGACCGTTTCCCGGAGCTGCACTCTGTCCCCTCCTGCACTGCTCGAGGTGACCCCGGGGAGCAGCGCTCTTTGCACCTGCCAAGAGCAGTTTTCGGTTTCAGTTCACTGCATGGGCACAGAGCTCTGGGGCGGGGGGGAGGCGGGGTGTTTCTTGGGTGATTTCTCCACCAGCAGAGGGATCGCGCCGGGTTTAGCGGTGCCAGCATCCCCTCCATGCCACGCTAAGGAGATGACTTTTTTTTTTGGGGGGGGGGGGATCCTCTCTCCGCAGCCCCCAAGTCCCCCGGTGAGAAGACGCGCTACGACACCTCGCTGGGGCTGCTCACCAAGAAGTTCACCCTCCTGCTGAGCGAGTCTCCCGACGGCGTGCTGGACCTCAACCGCGCCGCCGAGCTCCTGGAGGTGCAGAAACGCCGCATCTACGACATCACCAACGTCCTGGAGGGCATCCAGCTCATCCGCAAGAAGTCCAAGAACCACATCCAGTGGATGTAGGCGGTGCTGGGGAAGCCGGGGGATGGGATGCTGGGGTGGCCGGAGGGGGTGTGGGGTGCTCAGGGGACCGTCTCTGCTTGCAGGGGGACGGGGATCTTTGAGGACGCGGCGGTGGCGGCCAGGCAGCAGGTGCTGCACGGGGAGCTGGCCGAGCTGGGCAGGGCAGAGAGGGCTCTGGACCAGATCCTGCAGGAGTGCAGCCTGCAGCTGCGGCAGCTGACGGATGATGGAGCCAACCAGAGATATCCTTTCGCTCGGGGGAGATGGCTTGGGGACCCTTCTGAGTCCCTCTCTGTCCCTTTGGGTTCCCTGTGTGGGTGTCTGCGCGTCGCTGAGGTTGATGCTTGGCAGCTGGGGTGGGGAATTGAGCTGCCCTGCTCGTGGCCTTGCTTTTTCCTATACCACGTCCCACGCTGGCGTACGTCACCTACCAGGACCTCCGTGCCATCAGCAGCTTCCAGGAGCAGACGGTGATCGCCGTGAAGGCCCCCCCGGAAACACGGCTGGAGGTGCCCGATCTCAGCGAGGTGTGCGTGGGGTCAGGAAATGGGGTCAGAGCTGGGGTGCTGCCATACTGCCCCGATCCATGGGGTCCCATGGGTGCTGCCTTATCGCCCTGAGCGGTGCTGGGCTGCCTCTGTGGGGTTTGGGGTTGGGTGGTGCTGCTTGGAGCCAGGGGATGGGCTCGGTGATCCGTGAGGGTCCTTCCCACGTGGGGACGTTCTGTGGTTCCGTGGTACTTTAAGGGTTTGGGGTGGGCTCTGGGCACCCGCTGAGCCCCCGCTCTGCCCACCCAGGACAACCTGCAGCTGCACCTGAAGAGCACCAATGGCCCCATCGAGGTGTACCTGTGCCCGGAGGAGATCCTGGAGGACAGCCCTACCAAGGACCATGAGCTCCCCTCCAGCACCACGCTGCGGGACAGCAGCACCCACCCCTCCCTTCAGAGCAGCCCTGAGCCCCCCATATCCTTACAACCACCCGACGGTCACCGTGTCCCATCCTTATCCCCATCCCCACCCCTCTCCAGCCCCGCAGAGCCCCACTCACTGCTGGAGGTGGGCACAGGGCTGCTGGGCTCCCCCCATCACCTCCTGCAGCAGACGGAGGACCAGCTGCCCTGCGCCCCTTCCTACCTGGACTCGGTGCCCTTCATCTCCTTCTCCCCCCCCCTGGAGCAGGACGAGTACCTCTGGGGGCTGGAGGGCGGCGAGGGGGTCAGCGACCTCTTTGAGGCGTACAACCTGGGCGAGCTGCTGAAGGACTGAGCCTTCTCCGCTCCCCACTGCTCCGTCCCTGTCCCCACGGCTGGGGAGGGGGGGGCACAGTGCCCTGGGTGGCTTTGCTGGGGGGCTTGGGGGGTCTCTAACATCCCCACCGCCCTGTGGGCTGCTGGCAGACCTTTGGGTGCTTGGGTACCCCAGACCTTTGGGTATGGGGTGAGGGGCACCCACCTAGGGGAGAGGGGCCCCCCTGCCAGAAGGAGCTGTGTTGGGGGTGGGGAGGGGGTCATGTTCTGGGGGCACTCCAGTTGCTCCCCAGTTAGAGTGGTGCTTTGGGGTGGTGGATGCTCGTTTGGAACGATGTGTGGGGCACGGCGCAGCTCCTTGGGTTGGAGCTGATGGGCGAGAGGCCACAGGGCTGGCATTCCCTCTGCTAACCCTGAAATATCCTTGAGGAATAACGAGCTGAGATGGAAGCAACTTTTCTTCAAGAGGGGGATGCTCAACTTGGGAGGGGGGCACCTCGCCTGCAGCCTCTTAAAACAGAGCTGTGGGTGAATGGAGCATCCTTGTGCCTGTGCCCTGATCGTGCTGGGGGGGGGGGGAATCAACGCTGGGGCTTAATGGGGCAGAGGGGTGGCGGCTGGTACCTGCAAGGGGGGGGGTGTGTGTGTTCAGGAGCAGCTTGGGACAGATTAGCTTTTCCCAAATTGCATCGCTTTCCCCTCCTCTCTGCAGAGGCTTTGTTATCGCTGGGCCCAGCCTGGGGCAATGCAGAGGTTTTCCCCTGGATGGCATCAGGCTGGGTACAGCCACGTGGCTTTTCTCCATCCTGGAGATGCAGGGTCAGCGTGGCCCCCACCAGCACAAAGGACACACCCCGGGGAAGCCCTCCCCATCCTCCTCCTCCTCCTCTCCCCCCCCGCCCCCCCTTTTCCCTGGGAATGTACAGCGGGCTTTCAATCCCGCCGTCGGAAAACGTGTATTAATTATTGCACTGTATTTATACGGGACCCACCTCCGACGCCGCGCTGTCGAGGGCTGGGGGCTCGGTTTTTAGGTGAGTGTATTTAAGTTGTCCTCTGTGGGTTGGCTCTGCTGCGGTTTGGCTGGGACGGGGTGCGGGTGAGAATGTTTCGTCGCGACAAACGCGTGGCGCTCGGTGCCCTCTGCCTGGGAGGGCGTGAAACGAGATGAAATAAAACTTGTGAGTCGTCAGCAAAATACAGTGTGTTTTGGGGGGGGGGAGGCAGGAGGGGGAAGGCATTGGGTTTGCTCCTCTTTTTTTTTTTTGGTATAAAGTCAGTTTTGAGGTTTTCCAGCGGGTCAGACTGCTGGGCTGTGAGATGGGGGTGATGGCAGCAGTGCTGGTGGGATGGTGATGGCCAGTGGTACTCAGTGATGCTGGGTGGCACCCGGTGATGTTCAGTGTCTGGTGACACTCAGTGACGTTGGGTGGTACCCAGTGATGTCTGGTGGTACCCAGAGATGTCTGGTAATACTCAATATCTGGTGGTGCCCTGTGATACCTAGTGATGTTGAGTGGTACCCAGTGATGTCCAGTGGTACTCGATGATGATGCCCAGAGATACCCAATGATGCCGGGTGGTACCCAGTGGTGTCCAGTGATGTCTGATGGCACCCAGTGATGTCCAATAATACTCAATGTCTGGTGGTGCCCTGCGATGCCCAGTGATGTCCAGTGGTACCCAGTGATGTCCGGTGATGCTCAGTGTCTGATGATACCCACAGATTCCCAATGATGTCTGATGGCACCCAGTGGTACCCAGTGATGTCCAGTGATTCTCAACATCTGATGACACCCAATGACGTTGAGTGGTACCCAGTGATGCCCGGTGATGCTCAGTGTCTGATGATACCCAGCAATACCCAGTGATGTTGGGGGATACCCAGTGCTACCCAGTGATGCTCAGTGTCTGGTGATGTGCAGTGATACCGGTGACACCCGGTGGCGATATCCAGCAATACCCCGTGATGTCTGCTGGTATCTGGAGCCACAGCACACACTGGGGTTGCGTTGCTCGTCCGATGGGGTCTGGCCTTGCAGAGGAGGAAGAAGAGGAGGAGGAAGTGAGCTGGGTCAGTGGCACAGAGCTGTGCCCACCGTCCCGTCCCCACCCCCGAGGGTCCCCGTGTCCCCGCAGCTGCCGGGGCCGGGCAGTCCCCGTGCCGGCCGGGAGGTGGCGGGGCCACCCCAGGGTAGGGATGCTGCGCTTGGGGGCCAGCCTCCCTCCACGCCCCTAAGGATGCCCGTGTCCGGTGGGGGATTCCCAGCCAGGACCCAGCAGCAGCGTCCACATTCCTTCCAACACAGCGGCCCTACCGGACCCAAAGCCTCTTAACCCCGTGCCTGCCAGACCTCTGTCCAGGGAGACGTTACCCAGGGAGCGCTGTGAGCTGCTGGGGACAGCCCTGCCGGTGCCAAAATCCGCAGCAGAACCGGTCTGAACGTTTGTTTGCAGGCCTGGTGTGTTTGCAGGACGCTGCGGGCGCAAGAAATAAAAGGAGCGGTGCAGGCAGGCGGGTGGGTTTAGGGGCTCGTGGTTTGGGGCGCTGAATGGGGCCCAGGGTAACCTGGGGAGAGAAGGGAAGAAAATGGACGGGGGTCTGACCCCCCCCACCCCCCCCCACCCCAGGGGAAGGGGCTCCCGCAGAGCAGCTTTGTGCTTGTGAGCCCCCCAGTTGCTGGGAAACCCAAGAGGCCGGGGGCTTTTTGCCCTTTGCAGCACATCTCCAGAAGTGAACCCCAACCCCAGAAGCAGAGGTGGAGGATTTGGGGAATGTCCTTAGTGGGTCCCCCCCAAGCCCCCTCCCTCCTGCTTCTCCTTTTCCCTATTTCCCAGCAGATTCTCCTTTCCCTTCCCCCCAGCGCCCCCCCCCCCCCGCAGTTGTTATTCCCACTCCTCCTCAGCTCTCACTTCTCTGTGATGATTTTTTGGAGCAAAGCCGCAGGGGCAGCGCTGCAAACATGGGGCAGGGTTCAGCCCCCGGGGTGGGGGCTGTGTGCGTGTGCTGGGGGGGGTTTGGTTGCACGATGTGCCTGCCCCCTGCTCCAGGGCCAAGCAGGGGAGGGCAGAACGGGGACAGCAGAGTGCTTGGGGAGGGGGGGGGGCTGGGGATTTAATTCGGATTTAACCCCAAATCCTCACGCACTGGTGCTGGTCTTACAGGGGACGCTTTGCCCCCCCAGGTGGGCGGTAACCGCTGCAGCCCCCGCCGTGCCCCGAACCCACGCTGTCCACGAGTGGGACGGGTGCCGTGTCCCGTCCCCGCGCCCCCCCCACACCCCCCCGGGCTTCCAGGAGGAGCTTTCCACACTTCGGGTCCCCGCTGTGTCCGGCGCAGCGCATGGAACCCCCGGTACCCTGAGCCGCGTCGGGGCCGGGTCGGAGACGGGACGGGGGGCGGGCGGCGGAGCGCTTCGCCTTTAACGAACGCGGGGGGGGGAGGCGGGCGGCACCGCCCCCGCGATGGCGGCGGGGAAGGAGCGAGCGAGCGGGCGGGCAGAGGGAGAAGTTCCCCGGTGCAGCCCGGCCGCTGTGCGGGGCGTGGGGTGCTGAGCCGGGATCCGGCACCCCCGGTCCCCCCCCGGCACCGGGGCTCTCCGCAGCCTCCGTGCGCTCTCCCGGCTCAGCCCCCGCTGCTCTCCCGGTGCGCTCTCGGCTCAGCCCCACCGACAGCCCCCCCCCCGCCACCCGCACCATGCCCGAGCAGCTCAGCGTGGCCGAGTTTTTGGCCGTGACCGGCGAGGATCTGAGCTCCCCCGCAGCCGCCGCCTTCGCCTCCAAGCTGCAGAAGTGCCGGGGGGCCGTGGGGGCTCTGGAGGAGGTGAGTGGGATTGGGTCGGGTCGGGTTGGGTTGGGTTGGGTTGGGGGAGGGGTTGTGCTGCGCTCCCCTCTGAGTGCACCCCCTGATTCCGAGCCCCGCTGGGTGCTGCTGCGGGAGAGCAGAGCTGGAAGGATTTTGGGGGGTGGGGGGGGGCTTCTGTTTGCGCCGAGCCCTCGGGGACCCCCCCCCGCAGGGATGAGACCCCCGCGTACCCTGAGCGCTGCTGTGGGACCCTCGAGCTGTTGGCATCCTCCGCCCCACTGCGCCATAACCTGGGGCCGGGGGCTGCAGTTTGGGGTCGGTCCCCCCCGTTACAGCCCGTCTGCTCTGGGTGCTGCCCCCGGGGGGCTGGCTCTGCCCCCAGCATCACAGCTCAGGGCTGAAAGCCGCTGCACCCCGATGGGCTGCAGGACCCCACTGCTCTGAGAGCCAGGGGAGGATTTTTAGTTCCCCCCTTCTCCTCCTCCCCCAGAAAAACTCCATCAGTATTGGCAGAGCTCGGGTGGGGTGCGTTCATCCCCCTCTCCCCACTCCTGCCTCCAACAGAGGCTGTTCCCAGCTGGTCCCGCATCTTCTGCCAACTCCTCTTAGCAAAGGAATGGCTTTGAAGGGCAGCCAGGGCTTACGGCCCCCCCAGTGCAGCCCCCAGGCTGGGAACCCAGAGCTGGATGGTGCGGAGCATCCCGATTTCTGCCAGCACGTGCTCTTGGCTGGGAAGGGGGAGGCAGCTTCGGGCAGGAGGGAGCAGCAGGAATTTCGCTTGGCCGCTCGGCTTCCCTGGGGAGGCTGCGATGTAGGGGAAGGGGGACGGGGATTGGTCGGGAGGAACGCTCCAGCGAGCGGGACTGAGCGCTGGCACTGGTGACAGTGGCTCTGGGGTCTTTGGGGAGAGGGGCTGCAGGGAAGGATGCGTCCGGCTGCGCTCTGATCCACCCCATCAGCGCCTCATGTCCCTGCTGCTGCTTTGGGATGCAGAAGGGAGAGAGGACGCCCACTATAGTGCTGCCAGGTTTGAGCCTAGGATGTCCCACTGGGAGGGGACAGCGCGTCCCACCAGCACCCCAACACTGCTGCTGGGAGCAGGAGGCTGTGGGGCCGCCAAGGTCCCCCCCATTCTACTCGGTTGTCTGAAGCTGTGCCGTGCCTCAGTTTCCCTCATGGGCTTACAGTGGGCTTTCCTGTCCCCTCCTGAGGGTCTCGTGTGTGGTTTTGGGCTGCTGGGGGCAGAGCTGCATCCCGTGGGGGCTTGGGCTTGGAGGGAGGGGTCTGGAGGCCGGGTCTCTGCAGGGTGGCTGTGACCACGGAGCTGGTGGCCGCATCCTG
>NC_034430.1:2228854-2230736 GCF_002078875.1 Numida meleagris | reverse complement strand
TGTGCTGGGTGAGGGTGACTGCAGTGCAGGTGCGGGTCTGTCCCTCCCTCCATCCCCATAGGGAATCCCTTGTCGCCAGTGTGCCTCCATCCCCTTCCCCACGCTGTCCCTGATCCTTGCTCTGTGCCACCCTGTGTGCCCCGTGGGGGGGGGGCTGCCCCATCCCAAAGCGTGGAGAGGCTGCGTCCCCCAGATGCACGGTGCCCGTGTGCGCCCCGAGCCTCTGGTGCTGCCTCAGTTTCCCCTGCCCGAGGCTGTGCTGGGCCGCTTTGTGGCTGAGGGCAGAGCCACACCTGGGGGCTCATGGGCATCACTGCTCGTGTCACCTCCCTCCATCCCCCCCCCCCCAAACCAGTGGCTGCTCTGCACTACCCCATGGCACAATATTGGAGAGCACAGAGCACAGAGGGGTGCATGGGGCTGCCAGCATCCCCCCCGTGGTGTCCTATGAGAGCCCTGGGGGATTGGCTTCTGCCTCTCTCTGTGTGTCCCGCCCTCCCCCCCCCCCATCCCAGCAGTGTTTTGCTCAGGGAGGGGCCTCTGTGCTTCCCAGGAGTGGAGCCGGGCTGACCCCGCTGTCAGGAAACGGACCTTGACATCAGCCCCAAAACCTTCGCAGAGAGCAAGAAAGAGAGAGAGAGCTCTTTATTGCAATTCCTCCGCGGTTTCATCCCTCGCCCTTCTCGCCGTTCACGCCCTCCAAATATTTCCAGCCTGTTATCATGCCTCTGCTACCTGCAGCGCAGCCAAGCAGCCTTTAACCCTTTCCTGATGGCTGGGGCTGCTTGCATGTCTCTGCCTCTGAGCAGCACTGTGGGGCTGGGGTATCCCTTGGGTTTGGCGCTGGGTTTTGTTTGCAGCAAGGACTGGGGTGGGGGAGGAGGGATGCACCCGAACCCTTGCAGGAGGGGATTGCGGAAAGCTGCGTCCCTGGGTGTGGGATCTGCATCTGCAGGATGTGGGTCCAGGGTTTGGCTGTGCCCGGGGTCCCTGTGTGGAACTGGGGGCCTTGGTGTCCTTCTCGTGCTGTGCCCGTCCCCAAGCCATGGGGACGTGTGCTGGTGTGGCAGGGACAGCCTGATGCATCCGTGCTCCTTGGTTGGAGTGAGGCCCTGTGAGAGTTCTGGAGGCATTTTCACAGCTGCTGGGAGCTTGGATCCAAACAAATTGGGGCTGCAGCATCCCCAGCAACGATCCTGCCCGTCTGGGTTCCCCCTGTCCCTGTACTGCACCTACCCCACTTGGCAGCACCCCGCAGACTGACAGGGTTCGGTGCTTTGCTTTTGCAGAGCCTGGATGGGGACCAAGCCATACTCCAGAGGATCAGGAAATACGTGAAAGCCATCCACGTCTCCGGGCTCAGTAAGTTGTGCTTTGAGGGATGCTGGGCATCCCCGGTGCGGCACAATGCCATCCTCCAGCGATGCCACAGGTGGTGGCCCTGGGGACGTGGGGGCTTGTCCCACGCAGCCTGGCTTTGTGTTGGGGGGCCCTGTTTGGCTGAAAAGGGGTAGCAAAGGAAATCTTGGGGAGGTGGTTCAAGGGAGCATCGCTGCCGTCCTCTGCTCCAAAGCGCAGCACTGCTGGAAGGGATGGGGACGCGGTGTCGGTGCTGGTGGCACCTCGCGATGTGGTCTCCTGGGGCCACCCCACGGCTGTCCCAGCCTCACTGTGTCCCCCAACCCCGGCACAGCCCATGTGGAGAATGAGGAGCAGTACAGTGAAGCCCTGGAGAACTTTGGCAACAACCACCTCTCGCAGAACAACCACGAGCTCTCCACCGGCTTCCTCAACCTGGCCGTCTTCACCCGCGAGGTCACCGCGCTCTTCAAGAACCTGGTGAGCACGGGGGGAGCAACCATGCAGCCCTACATGGCCCTCC
>NC_034430.1:2219104-2228319 GCF_002078875.1 Numida meleagris | reverse complement strand
CCCATGCAGCCCTACATGGCCCTCCCCATCCCATCCTCCCCATGCAGCCCTACGTGGCCCTCCCCATCCTATCCTACCCTTGGGGACACGCTTGCAGGACGCCCCGTTCCCCCTTTGCTGCATTTTCCATCCCTCTCCCGGGGCACCAACGCTGCGCTTTGCTGTGTGGTTGGAACTGTGGGTTTTTTTGTTTTTGTTTTTTTCCCCCCCCTCCTTTCTTTCTGTTTTTATTTTTTTCACATCTCTGATCTCGCTTGCCAAGAAATAAATCAAAGCCACGCCGAGCCGCGCAGTGGGGCCGTGGGGAGCAGCAGAGGCGGCTGGAGGGGGCTGTGCTCTGCCTGGCGTCTCTTTGCTCCAATCCCATCTCCTTATGTCACTTTTCCACAGCACTGTGAGCTCATGAGGAGATCCAGGAGCCTGTTTATGCACTGGGTGGGATCTGGAGGGAGCTGGCTCCGTGCGCACCCAGCATGCTTGGGGCACCCCATGTTGCATTCCTGCTGCCCACCTCTCTGACCCCTTTTTGAACCCCCCCCCCCCCAAAAGGTGGTCTGTTTGGCTCTGCTTAAGGAATAGACTCGTTGTTGCTGCCCTTCCCCCAGCAGGACTTTCAGATTTCGGCATCCTCCTCTCCCACTTACCCCAGCATGGGCCTCCGTGCTCCTCTCCTTCCCCATCCCATCCCATCCATCCCGGCCAGAGCCCCGACGTCCATGGGCTCCATGGGGAACCCATCTCGGGAAGGAGCCGAACTGGTTCCCTGGCTGAGGGCAGCGCTGCACCGCACCCCACGTGCTGCATGCGTGGGAACGGCTGCCTGCAGCCCCAACCCCTCCTGGGGCTGTGGGGTCCATGTCCCTGTACACCTGGAAGGATGCACCCCATTTCCCATCCGTCGGGGACGGATCCTGCCCCAGAGCTGGGGTTCTCCTATGTGATGCCAGGGAACAAAACGCCGCTGGGAAGCCTTTATAATGGTGCACAGGGTTGTTTTGTGGCATTGGAGCTTCCTCTCTGATGCCACCACTGTGTAAAAGGACGTCAGCATCACGCTGAGCCCTGTGCCGTGCCCTGCTGGGTCATCCCGAGCTGCTCTAACACCCCCCAGATTGGTGCAGCCTCATGGGCTTGGAGTCAGAGATGGGCACTGAGGACAGCCCTGTCCCTCTGCCCGGGGAGGGGGCACCTTGGGAAGCCATCCAACATCAGGAGGGCTCCGGGACCGGTGGCACCGCGGGATGCAGGGGGACGGGGATGGGGCGGCGATGGGGGGGAGCAGCTCTGGTTCTGGCAGCCGCAGCGCTGATGTGGTTTGTGGGAAGGGCTGCACGTCAGACATCTTGCAGCCAGCTCCAGCAAGCCCCAGCCTGCCCCGCCGGCAGCTCCCAGCCTGCTTAACCCTTCCTGGGGCAGCCGCCGAGCTGGGGGGGGGGTCCCAGCTGGGATGGACCCTGCACTCCGGTGTGGGGACACCCGTGGGGTAACCCCGTCCCCATCTCTGCCCTTTCCAGGTGCAGAACCTGAACAACATCGTCTCCTTCCCCCTGGACAGCCTGCTGAAGGGGCAGCTGAAGGACAGCCGCATGGTGGGTCCCCGTTACACGCTCCTCAGTGTGGGGACGTGGCACAACCTTTGGGGGACTCGTGCCACGGAGCAGGGGGCGAAGACACAGTGATGTAAAGCAAAGTCCTCACCCCTGGGACGCTGCTTGGGTGCCTCCAGGTCACTGCCTGTCCCTTCGCCACCTCTAAGGGCTGCTGTCCCCTCTCTCCTTTTGCTGCAGGACTCCAAGAAGCAGATTGAAAAGGCCTGGAAGGATTACGAGACCAAAGTGTAAGCGACCCGCTGCCTCCAGCAAAATCCTCCTAATCCCCCTCTGCACAAAGGTGTTTTGTCCCAGTGCTTACGGGCTCTGCTCCAGCCTTGCCCAGCTGGAGAGGCTGGGGATGCTTCTGTTCTATCCCTGCCCCATCCCAAGCCCTCTGCAGCTCCGTGGGGATCCCCCTGGTGCAGGGCTGTCCCCAACCCACAACCATCCCCAGGGTCCCCCCCTGGTGCAGGGCTGTCCCCATCCCAGCACCGTGCCACCCCGCAGGGGGAAGATGGAGAAGGAGAAGGAGCGTGCCCGCTTGGCAGGGGTCATCCAGGCTGAGCCGTCGGCAGCGGAGGTGGCAGAGGACACGCAGAAGGAGCGGAGGCTCTTCCAGCTCCACATGTGTGAGGTGGGGGCTGCGCCGGGGGGGTCGGGGACCGCTGCGGTCAGAACGGTGTAGGGATGATGGAGTCGTTTCCCATCCCCGCCACGGAAGCAGTTCCACGTGGACACGGTGCAGGACGCCCATCTGTCCCTGTACTGACATGTCCCTGCAGGGTCCTGGCTCATGGACCCTCCTGCCCCCTCCTTGGGGCTGTGCCCGCTCCTTGTGGGATGTGGGTCCAAATGCCACCTCTGCAAATCCAATAGCAAAACTGTGGGGATTGCACCCACGTCCCCTGGGTCCTGCTCCCACCCTTTCTCTGCAAAGCCACAGGCTGGCCTTTGGGGCAAAAAGCGACCCTTTTTGTTAAAAAAAACCCCGAAAGAAGCAGTTTAGCTTTGCCATTTGCCCTGTTTGCCAAAGCAGGGAGGCTCCCAAGTGTCCCCAGGCACCGGTGCCACCCGCTCTCCCCAGCACTGTCCCCTCCCCTCGGGGAGCACAGGGCAGGGTGCACGGGGAGGAGGCAGCGCCCGCTCCAGGGTCGGGGCTGCTGCTGGGGCTGGGCCAGATGAGTCACTGCTTTGAATAGCACCACTGTGAAATAAATAACAGCGCATGGAAACGCGGCCCGGCCGGGGAGGGGCCGCTTGCAGCAGTCCCACAGAGAACGGCTGCGTGGAAGTGGGGTGCAGCTCTGCTGGGGGCTGGCACGTGGCTGCTGCGCTTGTACGTGGGTTTTGCTGTTGCTGCAGCTGGGAGGTGGGGTGCATCTCCCCACAGTGCGGCTGGGAGCATCCCCGTGTGGCTCTCAGCCTGCTGTCCCCCCGACTTGTGACGTGGGGAGGTCCCCACAAAGCCACTGTCACCCTCCCCGTGTGCTTCCCCAACCGCTGGGGAATTGTCACCGTCCCTTCTGTTCCCTGCAAGTGGGACATGGGGTGTCCCCGGGGACCCCATCCCACTGCTGTTCCCCTATGGAAACCCCCACAGCTGGCGCTGGCCGCCTTCCCCTCTGCTCACCTCCCAAAATTGCAGCACAGAGAGAAGGGGGGCCCGGCCCCACAGCTGTGTGGGGCTGCAGCCCAGCTCGCAGCGGGAGGGCTCTGCTTTCTGCTTTTGGGACTCACGTGCCCCATTGGCTCCGGGTCTTTCTGCCTGCAGGTGATGGCAGGGTTTGATGCACAAAAACATCACTTTTTTTTTTTCCTTTCTTTCTTTCTTTTTTTTTTTTTTTTTCCCTCCTCGAACTGAGTCGGGTTTGGGTTATTTATTAACTCCAGAAGCAATAAGCATCCAGAGCGGCCTGCTCGGCTGCGAGCCCTGGGGCCCGCCTCGCTCCTTCAGCTTCCCAGGGCTTGGAGGCTTTCCAGAGCCAGGTTTCTGGGGGTGGTCTCTGCCTGCAAACCCACCTCGTGGCTCCGCTCCTTGAAGCCCTGCCAGCAATCTAACCCTCCTGCCTGCAGGGTGAGGGCTGGTCCTCATCCCATTGCCTACAACCCTCTGCCTTCTGTCCCCCCCCCCCCCCCCCAGTACCTGCTGAAAGCCAGCGAGAGCCAGATGAAGNCCGCAGTACCTGCTGAAAGCCAGCGAGAGCCAGATGAAGCAAGGGCCGGATTTCCTGCAGAGCCTCATCAAGTTTTTCCATGCTCAGCACAAGTAGGTGCTCATCCCTGGGAGCGTATGTGGGGTTCTGGGGACGGTCCCGTCCCCATTGCGGGGACTGAGGGACCCCGCAGAGCTGGGGGGAGGTTGCTGGGCAGGGCTCGTTGCTGTCTGGTTGGGATTGTTGGCTCGAGGAGCTGCAGATGTGTCCGTAAGGGCTGGGGGAAGGGGCTTGGCTGGGGATGCATCCGATGATTTGGTTTCTGGATGGGTTTCCAGGGATGAGTTCAGCTCCGCTGTTAGCTCAGAGCTCACAGCGTTCGGGGCACAGGAACGTCCCCTCTCCTTTCCCACTGCACCCGGGGGCTCGGGGTGTAGATGCCGTGTCAACTCCTCCAGCGGGGAAACTGAGGCAGAGAGGGAGCAGTGGCGGTGCCCTCAGCTGGGATGTGTCACCCACAGCCCCAGGATCTGGTCTGTAACAGAGAGAGATCGGCTTGAGGGCAATCCTGTCCCAAACACCCCAGATATTTGGGGCACCTGACCTCCACGGGCTGGATTTGGGCTTCAGCAGCATCTCTCCATCTCCCATTTGTAGAGGAGCTGCAAAGCAAGAGCAGTTTCCCCAGGGGACTGCGGCCATCCCCTGCCGCATCCTCTCTAAATAACCTCTTTTTCTCCGTTCTCCCCATTTGCATCTTAATTGCGTGAAATAAATGGCCAGTTTCTTCCAAGACGGCTGGAAAGCTGCCCAGAACCTCTACCCCTTCATCGAGAAGCTGGCTGTGTCCCTCCACTCGGTGAGTCCCCCCACCTCCCGTCCACAGGGGACGTGTCCCCGAGCTGCCAACCCCCCCCACCCCATCCCCCAGTGAACAGCAGCCACCTCCCGTTCCAGCTCCACCAAGCACAAGAGGAGGAGGTGAAGCAGCTGACGCAGACCCGCGATGCCCTCCGCAGCATCCTGCAGCTGGAGAGCAAGGAGGTGAGAGCCACGTGGTGGGGCCAGAGGGTGCTGGGTGTGAAGTGTGTGCTCTTATCCTGGGGACAGCAGGGAAATAAGAGCTGGGGGACATCCAGGGAGGAGCAGAGCAGGAAGGAGACATCCGTGCGAGGAGGACATCCATAGGAGAACATCACTAGGGAGGAGGACATCCATGGGAACAGAGCAGAAGGGATGCTTGGAGGAGAGCATCCATGGGAAGACATCCAGCAGGAGGATAACATCCATAGGAAGATGTCATTAGAGAGAGCATCCATGGATGCAGAGCAGGAGGGATGGGGGCAGGAAGGTGTTGATGGGAAGACATCCCTAGGGAGGAGAACGTCCATAGGAGCAGAGCAGGAGGGATGCTTGGAGGAGGATGTCATGGGGAAGACATCCAAGGGAGGACATCCGAACAGCAGGAGGGATGTGGAGAACATAGGAGGGCATCCACAGGGAGGAAGACATCTACAGGAGAACATCATTAGGGAGGAGGGCATTCATGGGAGCAGTGCAGGAAGGATGCTTGGAGGGGATGGGGGTCTCTGCCCACGTGGGCTGTGCCCTCCAAAATGAGATCCCCCAGGAGTTTGGCCACCTCTGCCTCTCTCACAATGCTTTTAAAATGAGTCTTTTTTTTTTTTTTTTTTTTTTTTTTTTTTCCTGATGAGCTCAGGAAAACCTGAGCAGGAAGAACTCTGGCAGTGGCTACAGCATCCACCAGCACCAAGGGAACAAGCAATATGGGACAGAGAAGTCAGGATTCCTGTACAAGAAGAGTGATGGGTGAGAATGACTGTTATTTACCCCAGCTGTGCTCATGAGAGGCCCCAGAGCTGGGAGACCCCGAGGTGGACACATTTGGGTGAGGGTTTCCATGTTGCCAGACCCTCAGGAGCAGTTGGTCCTGTCTGGTCTGAAGCTGTGTGCTCTGTGTGGTACAGGAGGCACAACCCCAGGTCCAGAAAGCCATCAAGCCTCAGCTGGGGTCTGCTGCGGGTGGTGTTGGGGCAGATGGATGTGGTCGGGGCTGCGCCATGAGTCCTCACTCCTCCTCCTCTGCCTCAGGATCCGCAAAGTGTGGCAGAAGAGGAAATGCGGTGTGAAGTACGGCTGCCTGACCATCTCCCACAGCACGGTGAGCATCCAGCCCCACGTACAACACAGGGGGAAATCTGGGGTGCTGCCAGCAGATGCAGGCCCCACAGGATGGTGCACGGTGGCACATTGTGAATCCCGAACTGAGAGCCCAGTTTGCACCATCTTGTGCTGGGTACTGGTGAGAGTTGTGCAGCTTGGAGCTGGAGGATGCCCCAAAGCCACGCAGCACTCAACGTCCTTTGGGAACGTGACCGCAGATCTAGGTCTTTTCTCCCTTCAGTCCAAGTGTCCCATTTGCACCCCATGTGTCCCAGCAGCCAAACGAGCCGCCATCCTGCGGTGCACATAGGGACTGGGGTGCACGTGGGTGGGTGGGAATGGTGTTCTCCATGGGAGCAGCGAGGTGGGCGTTGAGGGTCCAGAGGGGCCCGAAGGATCTGGGGTGATTTTGGGGGAGTGCTGCCCTCTGGGGGTGGAGGCTGCGAACTGCAGCAGGGACAGAGGATTCCGCTGGAGGGACGCATCCCATTGACACGTTCCCATCGCCCATCCTGCAAAGGGAGAGGGACTGAGCCTCCTCTTGTCCCGAGAGGGGTCACCGGCGTCGGTCGCGCATGGTTGGTGGTGTGCATCATGCCCGTCGTCAGCTCCCTTCCCCCCCATCCTTTAACACGCTTCCGTCCTCATGCCCGGCAGATAAACCGTCCCCCCGTCAAGCTGAACCTGCTCACCTGCCAGGTGCGGCCCCACGCCGAGGAGAAGAAGTGCTTCGACCTGGTGACACGTGAGTGCCGCCGCTCCGTCCCCATATATGTCCACTTGTGGGTCCCTGCGGCAGACCCCGGGGCAGGAGGTCCTGGGACACAAGGGCACGTGCACGCGTGGGTGTGAACTCGAGCCAAGAAGAGGTTGGGTTGGGGTGACGGAAGAGGGACGTGCGGTGATTCTTCTACCCGTGGTTTTGTCCTTTCCTAAATGCCCCCCTCCCTTCTTTCCCCGTCCCCGCAGACAACAGGACGTACCACTTCCAAGCAGAGGATGAGCAGGAGTGCGTTGTGTAAGTACCACGAGCGTGCAGAAGCACGGCAGGGCTGCGCCCTTCGCTCCGAGCAGCGCCTTCCTGCATCCCTGCTCTGCTCCCCCCTGCCCAGGTGGGTCTCGGTGCTGCAGAACAGCAAAGACGAAGCCCTGAGCAACGCTTTCAAGGGCGAACCGAACGGCGGGGCGGCCTCGGCAGGCGGCGGGGCGGACGGCGGCGTGCAGGAGCTGACCAGGCTGGTCATCAGCGAGGTGAAGAACATGCCAGGCAACAAGCAGTGCTGTGACTGCGGGGCGCCGGGTAGGTCAAGGCTCCGGGATGGAGGGGGTGGGGAGCTAGGAGGTGATGCTGAGCCCCCCCCCACCCCGCAGACCCCACGTGGCTCTCCACCAACCTGGGCATCCTGACGTGCATCGAGTGTTCCGGCATCCACCGGGAGCTGGGCGTGCACTATTCCCGCATCCAGTCCCTCACCCTGGATGTCCTCAGCACCTCTGAGCTGCTGGTAAGGGGCTCCCTGCACCCTGGGGGGGCCTTGCATCTGCCGGGCATTGCCCTCTGCTTGGGATCTGGGTGCAGATTTTGACCCTCCTCCTCCCTCCGCCCTGCACCCGGTGCTCACAGCTGCCCTCAGTTTGCCCAGCTGTCACTTACAGTCCCCTGTGTGGTGCTGCAGAGATGCAGGGAGCCCTGGGAAGTGATGAGGGGATGCTGGCAGCCCCCCAGGACCCCCTTCCCTGCTCTAACAGACCTCTCCTGTGAGAGAGGCTCATCCCTGGGGGTGGTGGATGGGAAGATCCTGTGTGGATCTGGTGCGCTCCCCTCTCCGGGATGAGGAAGGGGCATTGCAGGGGGCAGGATCTGGGGGTAGGGGGCTGTCCCTCCGTGCATCGTGCTCACTCCCCGTGCCCTCTCGCCCCAGCTGGCTGTCAGCGTTGGGAACACGCGCTTTAACGAGATCATGGAGGCCACGCTGCCCACGCAGGACTGCCCCAAGCCCTCAGCTGGCAGCGATATGTGAGTCTAGGGGAGCGCAGGGTGGGTAGGAGGCTTCCTGGGCCCCCTCTCCCCCCCACGTCCCTATGAGACGGCTCAGGGATGGGTCGCCCCGCTGTCCCCACTCCCCTTTGGGTCCTGCACCTTTTGCAGGGGTCTCTCCCCGCTATGACACTATGGGAGGAGGCATGAACGTGCGGGGGTGCCGTGCTGATGCTGCCCTCCCCGCAGGAGCGCACGGAAGGAGTTCATCATGGCCAAGTACATGGAGCGGCGCTTCGTGCAGCGGGGGGGGCCCAGCGAGCCCCACCGCCTCCGGGATGCCATCCACAACCGCGACCTCCTGGCCCTGCTGCAGGCCTTCGCCGAAGGGCACGACTTGGCCAAACCCTTGGCCAGCCCCGAGGGCCAGGTGGGCTGCGTGCCTCCCAAATGTCCCCCAAAACCCCATCTCCAGGGGTTCTGCGGGCTGCGAGCATCCTTGGGTTTGGGTTTCTGGTGCACATGGGGTAGGAGGGATCGGGGGGCTTTAGGGGTGCAGAACTGTCAGCATGCTTGGGTTTGGGGTTCTGCTCAGCCTGTGGGCTCTGAGCATCCTTGGGCTCAGCCATCCTCCCCCTCCTCGGTGCAGGACACGGGTGAGCTGGCACTGCACATGGCCGTGCGCTGCGCGGACCGATCATCCCTCCCGCTGGTGGACTTCATCATCCAGAACGGGTGCGTCCCATCATGTCCCAGTACCACCATGGATGGCACTGGAGCATCCCCTCGAGGTGCTGAGCTGCTCCTGGCTCTGTGCAGGGGGACGCTGGACCGGGTGACGCAGGATGGGAACACGGCGCTGCACTACGGCGCGCTCTACAACCAACCCAACTGCATCAAGCTGCTGCTGAAGGGCAAAGCCACCTTGGGGATGGGTATGGGGGACTGGGATATGGGGGTGTGGGGCTGGGGGGAGCAGGGTGCTCCCCAGGCTGCAGCCCCTGTCCCCTTTGTGCAGTGAACGCGGCGGGTGAGACGGCGCTGGATGTGGCGCGGAGGCTGAAGCACAGCGAGTGCGAGGAGCTGGTAGGGGGGGATATGGGGAATATGGGGCTGGTGTAGGGGTAGGGGGCACGCGGGGGGACCCCCCACTCCCTCTGCCCCGTGCTGAGACCTTGCTGTTGTGCAGCTGGAACAGGCGCAGGCGGGGAAGCTCTCCCTGCAGGTCCACGTGGATTACGACTGGGAACCACCCCAGGAGTACACCTACGACAGCGAGGACGAGCTGGAGGAGAAGGTGGTGATGGT
>NC_034430.1:2208370-2217439 GCF_002078875.1 Numida meleagris | reverse complement strand
CCCCCCCCCCTCCACCCGGTGACCCCATGAGCCCATTCCTGGCGCAGGCCAAGGGGAGGCAGAAGCGGGTGAAGGCGGTGATGGACTGCAAGGGAGACAAGGCGCGGGAGCTGACCTTCTCCAAGGGGGAGGTGATCGTGGTGACGCGGGAGGAGGACGAGCAGAGCTGGGTGAGCACCACGTGCCCCCTCCCGACCCCTCTCCCCCCCACCCCAGCTCTCCTTGCATTCCCTTCCTTCTGGAGCATGCTGCTGGGTGATGGATGGGTCCCCCTGCCCGCTCTAGGGGAGTCACCAGGGTGACATGTCTCTCTCCCTGTGATGCACAACGTGATCCCCCCACCTCTGACCCCCCCCCCTCTTTGCACCCTCAGGTCGGCTTCATTGAAGGTGACGGCTCTCGCACCGGTGTGTTCCCTGCCAGCTTCGTGCACCTCCTGCAGGACTGACCGCGTCCCCATCGCCCGCTCCGTCCCCATCCCCGTGGGGTTGGTGGCACTCGGGGCGGGCTGGTGGCCGCCCTCCGTCCCCTCTCTGCTGCCATCCCCTCCACCTGGCATCGGGTCCGTGACACGGGACCGTGCTGGACGCTGCCCTCCAGGGGGACTTGGGGACCCCCGCCGTGGGAAGATCCCCCCTGGATGGTGGCTTTGGAGGGCCCAAGGGCTGCCACCCCCCGTGCAGCCATCGGGCAGAGAACGGACGCGCTCGCTGCACTGGTGGCATAAGGCTTCAGCTCCTTGTGCCACGCTGTCCTCTGTGGGCTCAGCCCATCCCAGGGCTGCAGGGATTTGGGGCTGGGCGCTGCCCCTCACCTTCCTTTCCCGAGGGGGAGGGGGGACACGCAGTCCCCCCCCGTCCCCATCCTGCTGGGGTCAGCTGCCGTGTGCCACTTCTGCCACAACTGTGAATTGTTTGGGTTTGGTAGGAAACAAGATAAGGCTTTTCTCCATCATTTTAGGGATTTGAGGAGGGGGGGTTGCAGCTACAGCCTGCCCCCTCCCCACGGTCTCTGAGTCCTCCAGGGCAGCAGGGCTGGGAAATGCCTAAACTCCTCTCCAAAACCCCTACCCACGTCCTTTGGGTGGAAGGGGCTGCACTGCAGAGCTGTGGCCCTCCCCGGGTGGGTGCTGGTCACCGCCTGGCCATGGGGGGCTCAACGGGGGTGGGGGGGAAGGGAGGATGTTCTATGGGACCCTTCTGCAGCCACTTTCTGGGACCAACGTTCCCTCGTCCCCGTGATTTATCCTCATCCCCATCGTTGTGCGTCGGACGTTTCATCTCAAAAGAAACAGAACTCTTTTGTTTTTATTCATTTGTTTTTCACCTTTTCTCTCTCTAATTTCTAATAAAACCATCGTTGTTTTGGTTTTTTTTTTTTTACAAGAGCCCGATGTGCAATCCCCATCTCCCCTGTTGGAGGGCAGGGGTGCTGGGTGCCCCCTCCCACCCCCCCGGCCCCAGGGATCCCCACTGGGGACAAGGAGGGGTGGCAGCAGGGAGCCAGGGTGCGCCAGGAGCCCCCGTGGGTGGCTGAGTCCCCAGTGCAGCAGCATCCTTCCCTCCCTAGCTCCCTGCTCTGCCTTTGCTCAGTGGATGCGCTCTGGGCCGTGCAAACCCCGACAGCGCCGAGCTGGGGTGTCCCTGCAGCTCAGCCCCAGCCCGCGGTTCATTGGAGACCTCGGTGCCGCAGGACAGCGGTGCCGTGGGGTGAAATCCAAGAGCTTCCCCACCGTGCAATGTTTGCAGCAAGTTGCATCAAGCCTACGTGGCTCCGGGCAGCACCGAGGCCACGTCCCAGTGCCGTCCCAGTGCCCTCCCAGTGCCATCCCTGCATTCCAGCACCTCCCGGAGCCCCCTGAGCCTCCCGACCCCGAAGGGCGCAGTGTCCCCATTGCATCGCCTCCCCCCAGCGCTGCAATCTTTGTCCCTCTCCTGCTCTGGGCTATATTTAGCCCTGCCCCGTGCTATTTCGCTTGCCTGGCAGGAGTTTATAACTGGCCGGGACAGCCACACCTCCTTTCTGCTTTCCTCCCTTGCTTTCCTTCCTTCTCTTTTCCCCTTTTCCTCTCCTTGCTCCGCTCCGTGCCCCTGCCCCATGCCCGCTGCGCCCACCTCGGACCCACACCGCTGCCACCAGCTGCAATTTGCTCCCACAACCGCCGAAGCCTGGAACATTGGAAACCGCCGGCATGGGGCCTGCTGAGGAGCTGGTCCGGATTGCCAAGAAATTGGATAAGATGGTGGCCAGGAAGAACACGGTAAGGCAGGGAGGGCTGCGCGTGCAACGTTTGCACACGCGTGCATTCGTTGCACGTATTGCGTTTTTGCACGGGTGTGCAATATTTGCACACGGGCGCGAGATTTGCTTGCCTTATTTGCATGCGTGTGTGATCTTTGCAGGCCTGTGCGGGCGTGTTTGGAGGGTGCAGCAAGGTTTGGGATGGGGAAGGGAGGAAAAGCACAGGCTTCCCCAAGGTGGGGTGGGAGGAGGAGGAGGAGGAGGAGGGAGCTCTGCTCTGTCCCCATGGCTGTTGCTCACAGCACAGGGAGCACGGAGCACCCCGGCGTGCTGCCCAGTCCAGGTCTGTGGAGATGGAGCAGGCACCCATGGGTGCACCCCGTTGCATGGGGATGGGGTGTTGTGTGTGGGGGTCCTGGGTGAGGGCTGGCGGCTCTGGGCACCCCTTGGTGTGGGACCAGTGTGGGTGACAGGTGCTTGGAGCCCGGCCACCAGCACCCAGTGTGGGTTAGGGCTGGCACCACGAGCTCAGCCCTGTGCAAAGGAAAACTTGATAGGGGGTGGGAGCAGCCCCCCCAGCACCCCAAAAACAGCTGTGCCTTATGCAACCGTGCAAAGGGAGGGGGCTTCCATGCAGCCTGGGGGATTCGGTGCCAGGACTCAGCCCCGCTCCCTGTGCACCAGGTGAGGATCCGGTGGTGATCCAGTTCCATGGGAGGGGGTGGAGGAATGGAGGAGAGCCCAGCCCTCAAGGTTAATATTTGACTGTTCCAGCCGGACTTTGCCCTGGCAAGGTGCACGCTGCCCTGTGGGGCTCATGGCAATGCCATCCTCCCAAAATTCCATGCTTTTAGGGATGCTAAAAATGCAACAACTCCGACTCCACGGCAGCCACATGGGCAGTTTGCTCTTCCCTTTGCAATTACCCTTCTCTGCAGTTTCCCTTGCTGGGAATGACCCCATGGCTCACGGGTGACCCCTGCCCAGCCTTGAGCTGTGGTTCCAGCCCCCCAACCCTCCTGCTTTACCCCACTTTGGGGAGGGGACAGAGCTGGGTCATGGCGTGGGGATGTCCCCTGTGCTGGGAGCTCTGAGCAATACAACTCCGCCATGCTACCTGCACCCTCCATCTGTTCCTGCAGCTCTAAAAATACCAGGGAGGAAGATGACCCCATGCAGAGCTGTGCTGGGATATATATAACCCCACAGGCTCCGTGTACCCGAGGGCCAGGCTGGGAACCTGGTGACATGTGGCCCTTGGGGACGCACCGCTTTCCCCAGCCCCTCCCATGGGCATGGGTTTGGGTTTGACGGGAGCATCACTGGTGGTGGGTGCATGGTCCTGTCCACCTCAGGGTGTCCCCACTCTGGTGGCAGCTCCTCTATGGGTCTTGTGTCCCCCTCCCACTGCAGGAAGGGGCTCTGGACCTGCTCAAGTCTCTCACTGGTTACACCATGACCATCCAGCTGCTGCAGGTGAGAGGGGCCGGGGGAACATGGGGGGGCAGTGATGCTCATCCCGGCCCCGCCACCTGGGGAAGGTGACCCTACAATACCCGTCCCCAGACCACGCGCATCGGGGTGGCCGTCAACTCGGTGCGGAAGCATTGCTCGGACGAAGAGGTGGTGGCCTCAGCCAAGATCCTCATCAAGAACTGGAAGAGGCTGCTGGGTGAGAGGGGCAGAAAGCCACCCCCAAAATGCCCCTGGGGGGCCCCAGTGCCCCCAGCCCTATGTCCCACACCAGGGTGAGGTTCGGTGCGTGCTGTGCCCATGACCCCCACTCCATCCCCAGAGTCCTCGACCCCCCCAAAGAAGGAGAAGGACGCAGATGGGGAGAAGGAGAAGAAGGAGAAGGAGAAGAGGTTGGATGTCCCCAGTCCCAATGAAGGGGCAAACCCCCACCCGGCGAAGCACCCCAAGAGCCCGGCCGAGAAGCACAGAGAGAAGCACAAGGAGAGGTGTGGGGTTCAGTGCAGCGTGCAATGCAAAGAACCAGCATTTCCCATTCCCTGTGCCCAAGAGGGGGCTGTTCTGGGGCTGCTTGCTGAGCCACCCCCACTCTCTCTGTCTGCAGGAAGCCCAGCAAGTCCAGCTCCCACGCAGCCCCCCCAAAGGGCCATCCCACTGACCCCAGCCAGGAGAGGTACCCACCAACCTCCCCCTGACTGCAGGGCACTCTGGGGGGCTGGGACCCAGCAACATGGGAGTGCTGGGAGCCGAGAGCATCCCCTCATTTCCTTTGTGCTTTGCCACGAAGGGAGCCCAGCGCCGGGCGGAGCCCCACTGCATCCTTGAAGAAGTCACCTCTGGATGGCAAGAAGGAGAGGTGGGGGCCCTGGGCTGGGCAGGTGGGGCTCCGGGCCCACTGCTCAGTCCCTATTGCCATGCACTGACACTGGGCTGCTCCTGCCAGGAGGGACTCTGCCGACTCGCGGTCCTCAGCCACATCCTCCTCTTCCTCCCCGCAGAAGAGACCCTCGGGGGAGAGGTATGAGGGGGGGCACCCCCAGCTCTGCAGCTCCCAGAGAAGGGCTCAGGGGTGGGCACGGTGGTGGCGGTGGCTGCTGGTGCCAGCATCCCTGTCCCTGGCACTGCTGGGGATGCTCTGACCATGGGACACGCTTTGCATGCCCCATCACTGGTGTCACCGCTGCCGTCCCCCCCCACCCCCTGTGTCACCCCCAGGAGACCCTCGACGGGTGCCAACCCCTCACCAGCTCCCAACAGCTCCCGGCGCAGCTCCAGCGACAGCAATGGGGACAGGTAGGATCCATCTGGCCCCCAACCATGGGACTGCCGTGCCCCCAAGCTGCGCGGGACCCCAAAACCTCCCCGTGTCCCCGCAGAGCCAACAGCAGCAAGGGCAAAGCAGAGACCCCGCGGACCCCCGGCAGCCCCCCCTTCTCACCCAGCATCTGCCTCCTGCCCCCCTGCTACCTGACTGGGGACTCCGTACGGGACAAGTGCATCGAGATGCTGACGGCTGCGCTGCGCATGGACGGTGAGCGGGGCAGGGTGGTAAGGGATGCTCGACCCCAAAGGGGTGGAAAAGGAGGTGCCTGGGGGTCTTGGGTGAGGGCTTTGGGTGCGGTCATTGGAAGGAGAGAAGCTTTTAGAAGGACAAGCTGGGGGCAGAGCCCAGGGTTTTGCCGCTTTGTTGGAGATCTGTGGGTGCAGGATGAGGCCCTTCTGGTTCCAGCCCCATCTCCACCCCTCTCCTCTCCATGCAGATGACTACAAAGAGTTCGGCGTCAACTGTGAGAAGATGGCATCCGAGATCGAAGACCATATCCTTTGGGGCCCCCGAGCTGCTGCTGCTGCGGGGTCCTGGGGTGGGGGACAGGGACAAGGTGGTGGAAACAGGGACAGGGACGGGGTGAGGAGCGCTGCCAAGGCCTGCCTGGTCCCGCTGCCTGCAGAGGGAGCCCCGAGCCCGCACTAAAGGCTGATGCTGATCATCCCCAGCCTGCTCCATCCCATGGGCTCCTGGGACCTTGATGCTGCGTCTCCCCAATCCCTCTGCTTGGGGACCCATCTTCCTCCTCGGGGAATGAAACCTGCGCCCCTTCCCAAGCCCAAGGCATCCTTACTGCTGTGGGTGCCAGGTTCTTGTCCAGCGCAGTGCCCGGGCTGTTCCATGCTGCTGGGACAGAGCCACCTCCTGATCACCCCCAACTTCACGCTTTGGGGTCCCCCCCTTGGCCACGATCAGCCCCAGAGACCATTCCTCCACCGAGAATTTGATTTCCTTGACGGGCCCCACATATCTTCCAGGAGCTGAAGAGCACAGACATGAAGTATCGCAACCGGGTGCGGAGCAGGATCAGCAACCTGAAGGACCCCAAGAACCCCAACCTGCGGAGGAACGTGCTGTGCGGGGCCATCGCGCCCGCCCTCATTGCCCGTATGACCGCAGAGGTGAACAGCGCTGTAGGGTTGAGGATGGGGTGCTCGATCTCCTGGGTGGGTTTGAGTCCCCTAGCGAGCACAGAGAGCGGGATCAGGTTGGATGTTAGGAGAAACCCAATGGCAGTGCACTGGAACAGGCTGCTCACGAAGGTGGTGGGATCACTGTCTCTGGAGATGTGGCAGCTGGGGTCATGGTCAGCGGGTATGGGGGGAGGTTGGGTTGGGTTGGTCTTGGCCATCTTGGAGGTCTTTTCCAACCTGAATGACTCCATGATTCTATGAGTGGCCATGGTGGGGATGGGTTGACGGTTGGACTTCATGACCTTAGCGGTCTTCTCCGACAGTAATGATTCTCTGATCAGCCCAAATCCTGCAGAGATGAAAGGATGAAGGCCCAAGGGAGTCGGCACCCATGGGTGTTGACCAATGGGTGCTGACCTGGTCCCCTCATGGCAGGAGATGGCCAGCGATGAGCTGAAGGAGCTGCGCAATGCCATGACCCAGGAGGCCATCCGCGAGCACCAGATGGCCAAAACGGGCGGCACCGTCACCGACCTCTTCCAGTGCGGCAAATGCAAGAAGAAGAACTGCACCTACAACCAGGTGAGCCCCAGCACGCCGCAACCCCAGGGGACCCCAGCCCATAATTTGGGGGAATCGTCGGTGGCTGCTGACCCGGCCACCCGCTCCCTCTCCAGGTGCAGACGCGCAGTGCCGATGAGCCCATGACAACGTTCGTGCTGTGCAACGAATGTGGGAACCGCTGGAAGGTGCGTACCGGGCGGGGAGGGGGCTCAGGGTGCCCCAAACCTCTCCTGTCCCATCTTAGGATGCTGGTGCCCCTCGCTCCCCCCCAACCCCATTGTGGGCACTGGTGTGGTTCCACCGCCATGTGCTCACCGAGTGCTCCAGGACCCCAAAGTGGGGGTGGCAGGGCCCCCCAGCACCACCCAGGAAGGGGGCTGGCTGCACCCCAACCTTGGGCTCCGCTTCCCTTGCAGTTCTGCTGATGGCGCCCAGTGCGACTCGAGGGGGCGTGGCGTGGACAGGACGTGGTGACAGAACATTGGGGTGGGAATGAGGGAGCGATGGGTTGGCCTCAGCCCTCACTGCTCCCCATCCCATTGCACTGGGTTCCCTAGTGCCTCCCACTGGTTTGCTCAGGACGAACCCAGTGAATTTGAGCCTTTTGCACGGGGAGCCTGGATCGGTGTGGTTTGGGGGCAGGAGGAATGCTGCCCTATGGATGTGGGGCTGGGAAAGGGCCCCAAGCCTTTCCTTCTCCTTGTCCTACTGAGTGCTATGGGAGGACGTGGAGGGTTGGTGGCAGTGGTGTCTGGATGCTGGTGCCATGCCATCGTGTCCCTCCGCTCTATGCCACATGGACTGTCCACCCTGCACTCCAGGAAAGAAGAAAGGATGGGAGGAGAGGAGCAGAAAGAAAGCTTCCAGCTATGGCAATAAAGGCACGAGCTGTCTGTAGCACCGAGTGCTTTCTGAAGGGGGGGACCAGTGCCTGTGCCTCAGTTTCCCCCAGGTTGCTCCTCCATGATGGGGAGGTGATGTGGGGCTTGGCTCTGCACTGGGTTTGCACAGCCAGGGATGGGGGTCTCCATGGGCAGAGTGTGTTGGGGAGGGAAAGCACGTCCCCCAAAGGAATTCAAGGGAGTTTATTCCCAGATTTGGGTGCAATTACCCCCTTCTCCTGCACGCTGGTGGTTTTAAGAGGGGTCACGCACCTCCACACCCCTGGCAAAACACCTTGGGCTTCGGTACTCGTTAGCATACCAAGGTCATTAGCGAGCCAAGAAGGCAATTATTTCCACTTGCAAAATGTGGCTGCAATGAAGGAATACGGCGGATGAATAAAACATCAGGGCAACTACCAGCACTGCAAAAAGGTCCGAGCGACAGCAGAGAGAGCGCAGCCCTGCATTGCTGTGCCATGGGCAGCAAAGCCCCGGCGCCCACCTGCGTCCGTCTGTCCCGCAGCGACACGAGCGTGTGTCCTGGCATTGCCCGGAGGTTGGGAACAGGTGATGGATTTATTGCTCTGCTCAGAATTCTCGTGCAGAGCTGTAAATAGCCACGGGCAGCTGCTGTGGGAGCTGCTGGTTGCAGGGATGTCACCAGGCAGGGGGGCAGTGAGGGTCCTTCTGGGCATGTGCAGGGGTTGACGCGGCCTCTGGGTGGCTCTTGGGGGTGGTCTCAGGGCTGAGCCTCCAACCCATCCCACGGGGAGGCCACACACACCTTCATGTGCTGGAAAACCCAGTGCCCAACTGCGGGTGTCCAAACCGATGGCATTTGGGATCTGATGCTTGAGGTCTGTGTCACCCCCTGACGCCATGCAGGTGACATCCCCAGGGCTTTGCTCACACAGCTGGCAGCCCCCCCGGCCCGCTCTGCAACCCCCAGCCTGCTCAGGAGGAGCCAAAAACACATTGAGTCCCCCCCCCAGGGCTGCACCTGCAACATCCCACTGTGATGTACATCAAGGCCCTGTGGCTCTCGAAAAGCACCTCTACGGCACCCCTCCCTCCACACATCCACCCACCCACCCATCCATTCTTCCATCCATTCATCCCTCCACTCATCCACTCATCCATCCATCTGTCCATCCCTCCCTCCCTCCATCCATCCATTCATCCATCCACACATCACTCCATCCCTCCATCTGTCCATACATCCATCTATCCCTCTCTCCATCCCTCCTTCCATCCCTCCCTCCCTCCATCCATCCATCCATCCATCCATCCATCCATCCATCCATCCATCCATCCATCCATCCATCCATCCATCCATCCATCCACTCCACCATCCATCCCTCCATCCCTCCATCCATCGACCCATCCATTCATTAATCTCTCCATCCCTCTGTTCATCTCTCTGTCCCTCCATCCACCATCCCTCCCT
>NC_034430.1:2193518-2207434 GCF_002078875.1 Numida meleagris | reverse complement strand
CCCCCCCCCCCTTTGGGCACATCCCCACGGACGTGCCCCATCCCTGTGCTGCGCTGTCAGCGCATGCCACTCGCACCCCCGGGGGCACAGCGGCACCGTGCCCATCTTTGCAGCGGGTGACGGCCCCGTGGTGATGCAGCCCTTTTCTTTCATGTTTGAATATCACGGGGTTGGGATGGGGGGAGGGGGGATGAAATCAGTTTGTCACCTGCAACCTTTGTGAGACGCCGGGGGGAAGGAGGCTGAGCCGCAGGGATCCCGTCCTGCCTTGCCCCCCCCCCCGCATCCGCTGAGATAACCCGGACCCAAACCTTTGCTTGGAAGGATGAAACGCTCTGCATGGAAAATTACAGGATTCACAGAATTAGGAAGGTTTCTCTTTTCCCAAAGAGGCCCCGGTGCTTTGCTGATTCCACTCAGCCTTCCCAAAATCTCGGCTTTGGCTCTGCCCCCAGGCCCCAGCACGAAGCAGCCCCCTGCCCCAACTGGGTTAACCCTCATCCCTGTGCTTCACACCTCCGTTAGGCGACCTAAATAATGGTGGGGAAAAGATTGCAGCAGCGTTGGCTTTCCCACCTGACGCTGTGCTCCCCCACCCCGCCAGGAGCTCGCAGGCACTTGGCAATTAAGAACGGCAGATTGATCTGCAGTGATCTAATGAGGTGCCGGGCGGGCGGCTCGTGGGAGCCAGGCTGGGGGTGCACCCATTTATTTATTGGGGTTTGCTTGGCTCTGGGCTGGGAGCTCCCCCCATCGTCCCGTCCCCATGTTCTCTGCATCCCATCCGTACAACGGGGCAGGGTTTGCGCTGCACAAGGGAAACGTTGCAGTGTTTTCCATCCTGCCTGCATTGCCCCCAAAGCAGCATCCCAGAGCGCCCCGGCCACGCACAGCGACGGCCCATGCTGTCCGTGCAGCTCTGCTTTGCTCCCTCTGCACCTCTGCCCCGTTCACCCCAGCTCCGGCTCAGCCCCAGCAGCCAACACGGGGCTGCACCACCCGGCAGCTGAGGCAGAAATAGCTCGTCCTGCAGCAGCGCGATGCCCACGAGCTGTGCAAACCCATCACCCGCAGCGGCCGATTTGCACCGAGCCTGGCAGGTGCAGCAAGCGCCAGGGATGCACGTGCTAATGAACTGCACTCTGCAAAGCAGCCCGGCCGTGCGGGGTGTGTAATTAGGGAGTTAACCGCTGCTGCTGCTGCTCGAGGATTGTGGCGCTGAGCTGCTGCATCGGCGGGGCTTGGTTTGGGGCTGCGGTCCTCGTGTCACCCGTCCCCATGTCACCTGCTGGGCTCGCACCTACCTCGCTGCCACCCCCCCCCCACCCCCCCACCTGGCAGCAGGACGTGGCATTTCCCGCGGGCGGAGAGCTGCGTGCGTGCGGATCCGAACTCCTGGCGAAGGGCGATGCGGAGCCGCGGGGCCTCGGGGGGGAATCGTGCGCTGATGCTCTTACAGCGCTGCCGCCGTGACTCATCCCGGCCCGCCGAGGATGCGCCTGGATATGGAGGAAAGGAGAAGCACAGGGAGAGAGAATAATCGCTCTGCTTGTAAGGCACCACGGCTGCGGCGAGGGAAAAACCTCCCCCTGTTGCCTGCCCACGGCTCCAGCCCCAAGGCCACGCGCTGCCATCCCCGAGCCACGTCCCCCACGGCCACCAGCCCCATTCAGGCATGGGCACACCGCCCCGGGGCAGCATCCAGAGCCTGACCCCTCTGTGTGAAGGCTTTCTTCCCAGTGCCAAACCTCAGCCCTCCCTGTTCATTCAGGTGACGGGCTGGCAGAATTGCCCTGCATCCATGGGTACAGCTCCTACATACATGGGTATCACTCCTGCATCAATGGGCATCACCCCTACATCTATGGATCCATGGGTACAGCTCCTACATACATGGGTATCACTCCTGCATCAATGGGCATCACCCCTACATCTATGGGTATCACCCCTACATCTATGGGTACAGCTCCTACATCTATGGGTACAGCTCCTACATCAGTGGGTACCACTCCTGCATCACATCCATTCATCTGCCCGCACCTGAGCTTGGGCACTTTGCTGTACATTGCTTGTGGAACCATAGAGCCATGGAGAGGGCTGGGTTGCAAGGCACCCAGCTGCCTTTCTGCAGGAGGAAGAGCTAAAAAAACGATGATGAAAACCCTTATATCAGCATCATTTCAGCTAAGCCTGTGGGTTCCCATGGCTCACCCGTGTTGCTGGATGCACTGGGGCTACAAGAAGGGCTTTGCACATCAAATACAACCCCTCCCCCTCCCCCCCCAAACTGCTGCTGCTTCTGAAGCCAGCCGGGACCTGCGGGTGCTCCAACCTTCTGCCCAGACACAAATCACAGCCAAACACTCCCATGCTCTGACTTCCCCTTCTCCCAGCCCCAACCCATCGGTGCGAGGAGAACAGCTGCAGCCACATGAATAAGTAAAGGGGAGAGCCGAGGTGCACGCCCGGAGCTTGGGGTGGAGAACGGGATGGGAACAGAGAGCAGCTCAACGGGAGAGCGGCGGGGATGGATCTGGGTTAGCGCTGACCTGGATTCCCCACATCAAAGCCCACATCCCCTCCTTCCCCGGGGGGATCTGTGTGCGTGGGCTGAGGCTGCGGGGGCCGAGGAGCCACAGCTGAGCACCCTCGTGTCTGGGCGTTGGGGCGGGGAGGCAGAAAGCAAAAGAAATGCTTTGTATGCACGCCCCTGCGAGCAGGAGAGGGGTGACCCGGGGGTCTGACAGGTCCCCACCCTGGGGGGGCAGCGCACGGACCTACAGAATCCATGCACAGCCACAGGGAGACAGACACACAGACACGCAGCAGCGGCGACGTCCTTTGGAAGCTGTGCCTCGGTCCCCCCTGGATGTCTCGCTGCCCGATGACTCACTCCCTGCGAGCGCTGCGACGCGTGGAAGCAATGCAGGGGGAGAGCATCCCCGGCTGCAGCTCCCCAAATCCGGGCGCCCGCTGCCAGTGTGCAATCAGAGCTCCATTGTCAGCCTTGTGGGGGGGGGAAGGGGGGAGATAAAATACCAAAATAAGCGACAATCAGGAAAAAACAAGTTTCCCATAGGGATTGATGGGTGCGCAGCGCTGGTGCTGCCTACCAGCCATGTGCTGGCCCTGCTCCCTTCCCTGCTATGGGGGCAGGCACGAGGCTTTTGGGGGGGGGGGGAAGGGTTTGATACCCCCTATCTAAAGCAATCACTTTCATTGCTGGCTGTTTTTCATGGGGATGGGCTGTAGGGCAGAACGGCTGATGCATCCAGCCTCGGGCAGGCTGGCACTGCCACCAAGAGGTGAGAACTTCTTGGGGACACCGGCGGCATCGGTGACACCGTCACCATCTGCAGCGCCCGTGCACCAGGCAGGGGTTCCCCGTGCAATGCCCCAACCCCACGCAGCACTGGAGGGGTAACGCTGCCCAAAGCCCTGAGCTGGGCACCATGGCGAGGCCAGGAAGGAGCCTGGCTGATTTGGACTCCCCTGACTCCGGGCTTTGTTCTCTCCCAGCAGCTGCCCCGAGAGGTAGGAGAACACTCAGAGCTGCTGACGTAGGAAAACAAACGGCGGAGCTCAGCCCGTGCTCCTCTTCAAGGCTGAGCACCGGTGCTGCTGGAGTGGGGAGGGCTCAGAGCTCCTCAATCCCTTTCCTGCAAACCCCAAAGCATCCCGAGACCTGCGGGATGTGGGGTGATGCGCTGCTCCTACCCCAGGTCCAACCCCCAACCCGCAGAGCTCTGGGGGGAGCAAATGTCCCCGCCAAAAGGAGCTGCACCCACAGCTGAGCAGCGCGGGGTGCTGAGCTCTGCGGTTCCTTACACCCCATGAGAGGAGCAGAAATCCCCTCAGCACAACCCATTGGGTCCCCACACCTGATGGAGCCCTGATCCCATTTGTAGCCCCAATCCCAGCTGCAGCCCTGATCCCATTTTGCAACCCAGATCCCATTTGCAGTCCCAGTCTCATGCGGAGTCCCAATCCCACCTGCAGCCCTGAATCCGTTTGGAGCCCTGATCCCATTCAGACCCCCAGTCTCATTTGGAGCCCATATCCCATATGAACCTCTGCTCCCATTTGCAGACCCGATCCCAGCTGGCAGCCCCCAGCTTCCCTGTGGGGACAGGGGCTGTTTGCCCCCCCCCCTTCCTTCTCCCCTCCCTCCTCCCTCCATCCGCTTTCTTCCAAACAAAAGAAAACCGGATCAGGATCGCAGTTTGCACTGAACCCGATGTCCCCCAGCCCTGAGACCCCCCCCGGGATGGTCGGGACCCCTCAGTGGCTCCGGGGGGAAGGCGGCAGGGAGTGGGAGGGGGCAACAGGGACCGGGTGTGGGGCTCTATAGGAAAAGGGGGAGATGCGGCAGGAACCGGGGGAGGTCCGGGGGGTCGAGATGCTGTAGGGACCGGGGTCGGGGGTAGGGGGGTCTGGGGAGGGGGCAACAGGGACAGGGTGTGAGGATGCAGTAGGGTCCGGGATGGAGCAGGGACCGGGGGGAGGGGCGGGGTGCGGTAGGGGGCAACAAGGACCGCGGAGAGATTCGTGCAGGGAGGGGTCTGGGATGCAGGTAGGGACCGGGGGAGGGGGGTGCAGGGGGAGGCGGCAGCAGGCGGCAGGGCCGCCCCCGGCCCCACGTGGCTCGGGGCACACGGCGGCCCTATAAGGAGACTGCGGGAGGCGGCGGCGCCGGGCGGGAGCGGGGCTCGAACTCGCGGCGCTGGGCTGCGCGGTGCGGGCGCGGCGGGGCATGGAGCTGCCCACGGAGCTGCCCACGGAGCCGCCCGCGGTGTGGGACAACCGCAGCGCCTGGGACCCCCTCCCCGGCCCCAGCGGCAATGACACGGGGCCGCCGCGGGCCAAGAACGCCGCGTCCATCCTCATCGCCATCGTCATCACCGCGCTGTACTCGGTGGTGTGCGTGGTGGGGCTGCTGGGCAACGTGCTGGTGATGTACGGCATCGTGCGGTGAGAGCACGGGGGCACGGGGCTGCGGGCGGGCGTGCAACGTGGTGAGCGTGCACTGGGCGTGAGTGTGCACCGGCAGTGAGCGTGCATTGGGTGTGAGAGTGCATTGGGTGTGAGCATGCAAAGGGTGTAAGAGTGCACCGGGTGCCAGTGTGAGTTGAGTGTGAGAGCAGCAGGAGTGAGCGTGCACCGGCTGTGAGTGTGCACTGTGCTGGAGATGACTACAGGAGCGCTGGGCTGGGTGTGATGCAGCCACGTGTGAGCACACACGTGTGTGCGGGGTGCGCAGGTGAGAGGGGACACAGAGATAGCACAAGCTGAGCGTGCACGAAGCAGCACAGGGGTGCAGGAGTCGGTGTTTGGGGCTCCCATTCCCCTCCCTCCTGCAGGCACCCTGCGGGATCCTCTCACCCCCACTTCCAGCCCCTTCGTGGCTCGGGGTGGGGGGGCACAGAGGGCCACACACATCCCCCTCCCTTCATACAGAACAGGGCAGCCCTGAGGACCACAGGAGCCCCTCCAGCAGCTGGGGGTCGTGTGGGATTCCCCATTTTGTCCCATTTCCCCCCCCCCACCCCGAGCCCAGCGCTTCCATCGCACGGGGTCAGCGGTGTGACCTCCTTGCCTGGCTCCTGGGGGCCCCGAAATCAGGTGTGTGAGAGGGAAGGGCATGCACAACCCAATGCCAAAGCTCCGAGGAGGGACAGCAGCTGCCGGGGCTGCGGTGCAGCATCACCTGCGGAACAAAGGCAGCTCCTGCCTGCAGCCCTGTGCCGGGCAGGGGGCACGGATCGTGCCACCAGTGGGGGTTTTTTTCACCCACGAGAAGCAGCTTTACAGTCAGCCCTGGTGAGGAAAAAGCAAATGAAAGGGAAACGCAGAGTGAGGGATGTGCGTGGTTAGCCCCCGCCAGCTGCCTCGGCACGGCGAGCAGGGACGGCATTTTGAGACAGGAAAAGCCTGAATGTGCAAACAGCATCCTCCGTCAGCAAACTCTCACAGTCACCTAATTACAGCCCGTGTTTAATGAATGCAGCCTGGTGCAGCAGCCACAGCACATTGCTGTGGTTTTGGGCCCCCTGCTCCCCAACCCAGAGGCTGATGCTGTATCTCTGGGGTGGAGGGGGGGGATGGATGTGCATGGTGCTCTGAGCCCCTAGAATGGCTCCCAGGGGGCTTCTCTGGGGTTTGTTGCATGAGGTGGGGGCTCAGCCTCCTGAAATCGAAAGTCTCGAAGCTTTTGGCATCTGTGTGCATTCAGCAGAAAGCAAGCTGAGGACAGAGCAGTTCCCTGCATGAGTGGGTGGCTCCGTGTAGGGTATAGGCTTTGCAGGGGGAAAGCTGCACGGGATGGGGCTGTCAGTGGGGTCAAAAGCACAGCCTGCATCCAGACCACTCTGCAGGGGGGGGTTGTGGCTGGGGTGCACCGGCAGGGCATGGGGATGTGGGGGGACGTGGGGACGTGGGGATGTGGGGACGTGGGGACATGAGGACATGGGAACACCATTCCCCAGTGCGCTGCAGGCTGCAGTGAGTGAGCCCATGCAGGATCCTGTGCACAGCCCTACACCTCCATCCCTCCACCCCAGAGCCCATCCCAACCAAAACCCAAAGCCCGGAGCACCCAAATCAGGAGCCCAGAGCCACCACCCCCCGAGAGATGACACTGTCAGCCGTGTTTAAGCCCCCCCCAGAAACACTGGTGGCATTGGCAGCTTGGAAGAGGAGGGTCACCGCACTGGATCCCCCCACTGGGCTCAACCCTGGGCTGAATCCTGCCCCCAAACCAGCTGGGGGAGGGGGCACATCTGGCAGCGGCTGCGGAAGCGCTTACCCAGCACTGCGCTGCACGGCCCGAGTCACACATTTGTCCCCTTTGCGCAAAAAGCAGAGATCAAAGAAGTGTGAATCTACCTGGAAGGGCTATTTTTAACCTGGGGGAGCCAAAACAAAAACTGACGGCCAGCAGAAATCCTCGGGTTTTTGTTTAACCCAGCAGGAGACTTGGCTGAAATATGCGTTCACCAAAGAGCCCGGGCAACGACACGGGAAAGGGCTCCTCAAGGAAATTTCAAATTCATGTTGTGCTTAAAAAGCAAATTCAAATCCGATGTTCTCCCCCCACCCCCACCCCCCCGGGCAAGGGGCTGCAGCCGGATGGTGCTCACTGCTGTGCAGAGCCTCATTTCTGCAGTTCTATCTCTGACAGCACGACCCAGGGGCTGTACCCCCCCGGTGGGGTCTCATTCTTCTGATGGAGGGTGGGGAAAGCCAAAGGAAACGGAGCCCCACCTCGCCCCAATTTGCTCCTTGCATGATGGAGTCATTCTCCAAGCTGAGCCCCAGCAGCTCGGGGGTCATCTCCCCCCATGCCCCAGAGCCAAATCCATCGTCCACAGTGCAGCACCCTCCCCCAGTTCTCAGCCTGACCCCCTACAGATGCTGCAAGCAGCTTTATCCATGCACAGAGATGCTTTGCTAATCAATTAGGGTGCACCTCAATGAACTGGGGGCTGCAGAAGATGCTCCAAGCCATGGGGTGGGCTGGGAAGGAGCGCATGGAGGGGATGGAGCTGCAAGCACAGCCCTGACCCCAGCACCCTGCAAACAACCCGGGGGTCCCCCCGAACACCGTGACCTTCAGGGACATTCATCTCTCAGCACCAGGTCCAGGCACTGCTCCTATCACGACGTGACGAGGACCAGAGCTGGCATGTCAGTAGCAGAGCAAATGTCCCCGTGTCCCCGTGTCCCTGTGCCATGCATGGGGCCAGGCTTCCCCAGGAGCTCCCGCGGAGCAGCTCCGGCCGTGCTGGTGGTGCTGCTCCCAGCTGGCCTGCTTCCGGGGTAATCGATCCAATTTCTGCAAGGAAACTCGACAGGGAAGCAGGCTGGATAATCACGATTTACTGGGTGGAAAATCAGATAGAGGAGGTTTCAGGAGGTAGAGGACATTGTGCAACCGATTCGGGGAAATGGAGTAAATCGATGTAATTGGAAAAGAGATTTATTTGAAAAGCTCTTCTGAGCTGCTTTGATCTCCAGCTGAAGGCAGGCAGATGAATGAGTGTTGCTTCTCTGGCCAGGCGCATGGGAGAGGCTCCTCTTGGCTTCACCCAACGCAGCAGCGAGTCCCCAGCCCTTCCCAGATGGGCACGTGGAACCATTGAGTCACTACAGTTGGAAAAGACCATGAAGATCATCTAGTCCAACCTCAACCCATCCCCACCATGCCCACTCATAGAATCACAGAGTCATGCAGGTTGGAAAACACCTCCAAGGTCCCCAAGTCCAACCCCAGCCCATCCCCACCACCATGCCCGCTGAGCATCTCCCTCCGTGCCATGTTTGCTCAGCGATACTCTCCACCCCTCCTCAAATTCAATAGGAAACCAGACCAGAAGGATTTCTGGTTCCTTCAGCACCCGCCAGCCCCCTCCTCTACCCTCCCCTTCAGGTACACCAAGATGAAGACAGCCACCAACATCTACATCTTCAACCTGGCGCTGGCCGACGCGCTGGCCACCAGCACGCTGCCCTTCCAGAGCGCCAAGTACCTGATGGAGACCTGGCCCTTCGGGGAGCTGCTCTGCAAGCTCGTGCTCTCCATCGACTACTACAACATGTTCACCAGCATCTTCACCCTCACCATGATGAGCGTGGACCGCTACGTGGCTGTGTGTCACCCGGTCAAGGCGCTGGATTTCCGCACGCCAGCCAAGGCCAAGGTCATCAACGTCTGCATCTGGGTGCTCTCCTCCGTCATCGGGGTGCCCATCATGGTCATGGCGGTCACCAAGTCGAAAGGCAAGTGGGCTTCTCCTGAAAGGTCCCATCTGTGCTTCCTGGGGTGACCCAACCGAGCCACTTGGCCCTGTACCATGTTCGTGCTCCATGGTGGTCATCCCTCCAAGGGACAGTAAGCTGTAGAAAACCCAGTGCTAGGGGTATATAGGGTATACTGGGTATACTGGGTATATGGCGAAGTCCCCAGCTGGCCCACGCCCAGCTCTGCAGCTCCTGTTTGGTGGCTGCTGGGAGAGCTCTGGGCATCCTGAAGAATTGGGCAGTTTCTGTGGAAGGTGACATGGGGACGTGCCCACCACAGGGGTGGGGGTGCTGCAGGAGGCTCTGCAGGGAACGATCCCCGGTTTGGTGGCACCCACTGCACCCCGTGGGCACCCCACAATGCTCTGGGGGAACCTGCAAGGAGCTGGCACGTGGGCATGCATCTCCTGGTGGTTTTAGCACGGATGGGGATGCTCGGCCACCACGGAGCAGAAGCATTAATTCCCAGCAGACACTCCATCTGCTCTCCCTGTTTTAATCCCAATGTGGTCGCTCTTCCCGCAGACGGAACAGTGCTGTGCACGCTGCAGTTCCCCGACCCTCCCATCTACTGGGACACGGTGACCAAGATCTGCGTCTTCATCTTCGCCTTCTTGGTGCCCATCCTGGTCATCACCATCTGCTACGGGCTGATGATCCTGCGCCTGAAGAGCGTCCGTCTGCTCTCGGGCTCCAAGGAGAAGGACCGCAACCTGCGGCGCATCACCCGCATGGTGCTGGTGGTGGTGGCAGCCTTCATCATCTGCTGGACGCCCATCCACATCTTCGTCATCGTCTGGACGCTGGTGGACATCGACAAGAAGAACCCCTACGTGGTGGCCAGCCTGCACTTCTGCATCGCGCTGGGCTACACCAACAGCAGCCTCAACCCCGTCCTCTACGCTTTCCTGGATGAAAACTTCAAGAGGTGTTTCCGGGAGTTCTGCCTGCCCTTCCGAGCCCGCGTGGAGCAGAACAGCTTCTCCCGAGCGCGGAACACCACGCGGGAGCGCGTCTCCACCTGCGCCCCGTCGGACAGCCGCGGCCAGCCGGCATGACTAGGCGTGGGTGAGCAGCGGGGCGCTGGGGATGAGCCACGCTCCGAGGTCACCCAGGAGACCACCACCGAGCTCTAGCCCCGCTGGGACTGAACGCAAATGGGCTGCGAGGGGTTTTCTTCTTGACGGGGACTCGCTGAGCAACATGAGGACGCCCATTGCGCGCGTAGGCTTTGGGATGTCTTTCTGTCCGTGGAAAACCCATCGGTGATCGGTGGTTTACCGGAGACCTCCAAGACAATGCTGGCCCCAGGGAGGACTTTTGAGTTGATACTATTGCTGTGCCATCGGGATCTCGCCGGCTGCCCTGTGCGTGGGTGCAAGGCCGGCAATGCGGACACGGTGTCCCCAGCCCATCCCTGCAGCCACACAGTGATGCTGGATTCCTGCATCCTGCAGGGCAGCGGGTACCGCTCCCATCCATCTGCCGCCAGAGACAGCCAGCCCGAGGAAGATCTCATTACAGAGCAATTGGGGAGTTTCTCGCAGCGCTAACGCGATTAGGACGGAGCATCCATCCCTCGTCCTCTCCGGCACTGACAGTTCATGCACTCACAGCCATGCGAGGCAGAGCCCAGCCCAGGGTTGGGGTTGGATGGGCGGATGGACGCCCTGCTCCCCAGCAGCACCTCGAGGGGAGCGCATCCTGCAGCAGCCACCAGCCCTGGGGCTCTGTGCTGCATTACCGCCGCTAAATGGGGACAGATGCGTCCCTGGTGCCGCTGACCTTCCGTCCCCTCCACTTCCTGCAGCAGCTCCACACCCACGAGGTCACACAGCCCACGGAGGACAGGGCTCGGAAGGAGCGCTAATGGCTTTTATTGGACAAATTGATGGCGCTGGAGGAAGCAGGCGAGCGCGCGGGTGCACCTGGGGCGTGTGGGCTGGAAGGAGAGGCTGCCTCCTGGCTCTGGTTTTTTTCCAGTTGCATCAATTGAGCATAATGAAGGTCATTACCTCCCCACACCAGCCTTACCTTGATGCAGAGCGGCTGGGAATTGCAGCCTGCCCCTTTGCAAGGCAGAGCCGACGAGGCAGCCGAGACCAATTTCTTCTTCAAAGGACCAAATGGGATGAAATTTCTCATTGGGGTGAAATTTCACATCCAGGACCACTGGGGCACGCACGCAATCTGTCTGCAGCGCATCCCTCCCACCTGAGCAACACTTGGTCTGCTTGTGCATCCTGCCAGGCTGAGCATCAGCCCCGTGTGGGGTTGGGGTGTCCCTGTAGGGTTGGGATGTCCCTGTAGGATTGGAATGCCTCTGCAGGGTTGGGATGTTCCTGCAGGGTTAGAATGTCCCTGTAGGACGGGGGTGTCCTGTGGGGTTGAGGTGTCCCTGTGTGGTTGAGATGTCTCTGTCTCTGTAGGGTTGGGATGTCCCTTGCAGAGTTAGGGTTTCCTGCAGGGTTAGAATGTCCTTGTAGGATTGGGTGTCCTGCAGGGTTGGGGTGTCCCTGCATGATTGGGCTGTCCCTGTAGAATTGGGGTGTCCCTGTAAGGCTGGGGTGTCCTGCAGGGTTGGGGTGTCCCTGAAGGGTTGAAACATCCCTGCAGGGTTGGGGTATCCCTGTAGGATTGGGGTGTCCTGCAGGGTTGGAATGTCTCCGGGGGTTGGGATGTCCTTGTAGGATTGGTGTGTCCTGCAGGGTAGGGGTGTCCATATAGGATTGGGGTGTCCTGCAGGGTTGGGATGCCCTGGGACACCAGGTGCTGCATCACAAGGGACACAGGGAGGTGACCCCACCACCACGGCTCCATCCACGAGGCCACCAGCGCTGAGGACCATTTCCCACGCCACGGGGCCCTCTCCGCTCTCTCAGCCTGCTGGAAGACGTGCTGCAGTGCCCTCAAAGTGGGTTAAAAGGCTCTTGGTCATTATTTTTTAAACTCAGCCACGCTCCGGCAGAGCTGGAGCCCAGGATGCAGGCGGAGGAGCACGGGGAGAAACGGAAAGCGGAGGAAAAGCTTAACCCTGCTTCCACCCCATCGGCGAATCGGGATGCTCACGGGGAGGGCACTCTGCACGCTCATACACACATCTATCTATGTACATGGCTCTACCTATAGGCAGACCCCGCGTCCCCATCCCCGTCCCCTCCGCTGTGTCCCAGGGATGGCACTGGGCCCCCCCCGGTGCCCACCCCCCTGCCCCAAGCCCTCGTCACTCGGTGGCATCACCGTGCAGGAGCTGAGCATTCTGGAAAAGGAAAGAGGAGAGCCAAGAGCTTCCAGCGCTGCTTCCATTCCCCAAAGCTGAAAAGGAGAGGGGATGCATTGGGGGGCAGCGGGGAGGGGCTGTGCCCCCCGGGGCTGCCAGATGGGGGGGAGCACTGGGATCCCAGCGCTGAGCGCACGGAGGCGGTGGCACTGCCGGGTCCCTCTGCGGTCGTTATTGCAGCAGCACAGCACCCAGCTCCGGGCCGAGCCACGCTGGTAATCTAAATGCAAATGAGGATTTAGTGCAAATGGGAACGGAACGGGGAGTCGGAGCCCGTAACTCTCCTCGCACTTAATGAGACGGTGGATTCTGCAGAGGCAGAAGGATGCAGCGATGTCACAGCACGGAGCGATGCAGCGGTGCTTCCCCGCAGCTCGTGTGCACCCAAAGCCAGTCCCAGGGAACGGCATTTGCAACCCGAGAAGACGTTTGCTATTGGAACACCTCCTTTTTTTGTTGTTGTTGTTGTTGTTTTGTTAATTAATCCATTAAATAATGAGCCCTCATGCAGCACGCTTGATTCCGACACGTGTGATTAATGACGCGGCCGCCGGGTTCTTTGTCTGCAGCGATGCTGTCATTGCATTATTACGCACATGGCCATGACTTCGTGGTGCGGATGCAGAGTTCCCCCCCCCATAAATCCCCCAGAGCAGCCCAGGATGTGCTTGGGCTCTCAGAGATGCTCCTGGCTTCACTTAAAAAGCAAAACCCAACTCGTCGTGAATAATGACTGAGGCTTGCCATTTTGTCTCCCTCTCCTTTCCCAGCTGCAAACCCTGCACAGCCCCAATGCGCAACAGCACAGCCCTGATGCACGATGGCACAGCCGTGTGCTGGGATGCAATGGTTGCATTCCCCCCCTGGGTGCCACGCACAGGGCTTGGGGAGGTGGTGCTGAACGTGCCCTGAGCATCTTCCACCGATGCTCAAACCCCACAGTACGATGGGTGCAGGTTTCTGGCTCTGCTTTTGGGGATGAGCCCCAGCCGTGCACCAAACCCAGACCCCACCGCCACCGTGGGGATGGGGAAAGCTCATCCCCCCTCTATTCTCTCCCAGGGCCCCAGTTCCTCCCTTTCATCCCCAAAATGCCACCTCCTCGCCCACGCAGCGAGCTGCCAGCGCAGAGCCGCGTTAATGAGACGTTTCCCTTTCCTCTTACGCTGTTTTCCTTCACCCTCCCCATCCGCGGGGGCACAGCCTTCCCCAAATTCCGCGCAGCGCCCCATTGAAGTGTCACTCCCGCTCCCAAGACGACGTGGGTTGATTCATCGCTGCTGATAAATTTAAACCCTTGTGTTTGTGCCATTGTTCTCCCCATCCGTGTTTTCCCCTCTTCCTCAATAAAGCCCCCTCGCTCTGACAAGTGCTGCTGGGGGATGTTCCCTCCCCAGGAACAGGGTGGGGAACGCTGGGGTTTGTTCCCAAATGACTTCAGCAGCTCCAGACCAGGGACCACGTAGGGCAGTGCCACCAGCCCAGCGCTGCACACGCTGCAATGTGGCCCCACACAGGGGCTCGGGGTGTCCAAGAGCCAGGAAGGTGCCGAGCTCAAGCCCTCACCTTTCATCCACCCTAAGAACATTTTCCAGCTTGTCAAGAGGACATCACCTTTACAGAGTGATACCCTCTTTGGGAGGCATTCACACCACAAAGGAATGCATCGAGAATCCAAACCCAGGCTTACTGGCAACTTAACCCAACCCAACCCCATGCCAACCCCAACCCAAATCCCACCTGACCCCACCCCACCCCCAATCCCAATCCCATCTGACCCCATTCCATCCTAATCTCAACCCACATCCCATTCAACCCCATCCCAATCCCAACCCAA
>NC_034430.1:2187175-2193111 GCF_002078875.1 Numida meleagris | reverse complement strand
CATCCCAATCCCATCCCTAACCCAAATCCCATCTGATCCCATCCCAATCCCAACCATAACTCCATCCAATCCAGACCCCATCCCATCCCCACCCTAAATTCCATCCAATCCCAACTCAAATCCCATCTGATCCCATTCCATCCCAACCCCAACCAATCCCCAACCCAAATCCCACCCAATCCCGTCCCAATCCCAACCCCAATTCCATCTCATCCAGACCCCACCCCATCCCCACCCTAAATCCCACCCAATCCCAATCCCAACCCAAATCCCATCTGACCCCATTCCCATTCCCATCCCAATCCCAACCCCATCCCATCCCAACCCGCCAGGCTGGAGCTTCCTCCTTCCACACACCCTACTTCGCAGTGCAGCCCCGGCCTCGCGCTGCCGGAGGATCCCCACGTCTCCCTCGATTACGTCCCTCCACATCTCCGAGCTATAAATAGGGGCAGCGAGGCGCGAGGCGACGCGGGCAGACGCACATGGGAAGGAGCCGCCCCAGCCCTATGTCACAGCGGCGTTAGCGGGCACAGAGAAGGGCTGCAAAGCACAAAGGGGTGGGGAGGGAGGGAGGGGGGGGGGGGTTTGCTATTTTTGCTGGAAGGGGTATAAAAATAACAGTGCTGTTTTTGGAAATGAGCGCGTCCCCAGGAATCAAGCCCAAGACCCAAGACAAGGAGCCGTGCCCCCACCAGGTCACGCTGGGCGATGGAGGAGCACTGAATGCAGGGGGATGGTCCCCGGGAGCAGTGTTAGGTTGGGGTGAGCACTCATGGCTCTGGCTCGGCCCACATTGATGCTGATCTGCAGGGAAATGGGCTCCTCGCTGAGCAACAAGGGACGATGCGTGGGGCCAGACACAAACCTGCTCCGTGGTGGTGGGAGAGGAGCAGCAGAGCTTCGTGCTCAGCCCCCACCGTCCGCACGCTGAGCTCAGCCCTAATTGCACTCCAAGCTCGTCCCTCCCAGCCCAAAATGCACGGAGCACAGGAGCTAAGGGCCACAGGCAGCGAGAGCCTTGCAGCACCCAGCCAACCCCCAGCCCCCACTTTGAGGCCCATTAAGGAACCCGCATCCAAACTAATTAACACTGACCAGACACCAGAGGTCGGAGCCACGCCAGGATGCAATCCATCAGCTTTGACACCCCGACTCCAGCAGTGCTGGGCACAGGGATGGGGTGAGCAGGACCCAGGGGGACCCTCCCCTCCTCGCTGCTGTCCCCAGTGCTCCTCCCGCTGCTGCCATCCTGCGGCCGAGCCCCACAGCTGCACACATGCACTGCGTGCTGCACCAAAGTGGCACTGGGGGAGGCGGCACTGCCACCCACAGAGCAGCAGCGAAGCACCCTGTCCTCCTGCCCAAAGCAGAGGGAAATCCAGCATTTATCAAAACTCCATTTATTCCAAATGTTTAGAGATTTTTTTCCACCCCACCCCCACCCCCACTCTCTTCCTCAATCAACCAAAATACTTTACATTTTCTTTAAAAAAAAATTCAACGTCGGCCGTCGTACAGCTCCCAGGCTCCTGACCAGCCCCAAGCACACGCAGCTTCCCCCCCCCTATTGCTATAACTTAACGTATAAAACCCATCCTCGCATCGCAGTGCCTCCCTTCCCGGCGCAGGTACCTGGAAGGCAACACGGAAACAGAAGACGGGGCACCGGAGAAGACAGGGCACCTGAGAAGACGGGGCTCTGGGAGCCCTCTGCCTTCCCCCACCGTGGTTTGGGAGACAGCAGAGCTGGGAACCAGCTGCCCCACGTGGGGCTGATGGCAGGAGGAGACGCGCGTGGGCCCCGCGATCCCACTGCGCCCCGACGGCGGGATCAGCTCCGCGCCTTGTCCTTGACCAGCAGGGCCGTATGCTGGCCTCCACTGGACACGGCCAGGACCAGGCGGTTCTCCAGCTGTTTCCCTGTCATCTCCACGGGGCTCCAGGCGTCCTCCTCTTCGCCCGTGCCCAGCTGGTGGTTGGTGCCCATTCCCCACGCGAATGCTCGTCCTGCGAAGGAGGCCGCGTGAGTTTGGGGTTTGGGTGAAAACAGCATTGGGAGCTGGGCAAGGGGGTAAGCAAGGGCTGCCAGAGTGGGAGAGAAGGGAGGAGGCACCTGGGCCTCCCTCAGAGCAGCGTTTCATTGCATGGATTGCCTCTGAGCCAGCGCTTTGCCCCCGAGGAGCAATGCAAACGTGCCGACGTGCTGCCTGCTCTCACGCAACAGCAAATCCTTCCCGCAGCTGTGGGCTGCAGATGCTGCTTACAGCCCAGCACCGGGGCACAAAGAGCTCCCACAGCCGCAAGATCACGACTCAGTTCTCTGACCAGCTGGCCAGCGAGCCCCACTGGGTCAACACGCTCTGACAAACCTCGCTGTCAAGTGCCCACAAAAACACGTGAGCAGCTGCTGCCCAGCTGCTGGGTGCTCACTGGGGGCTGCACCAACGCGGGGAATGGGCTGAGTCCTGACCCAGAGTACAATGGAACTCTGGGAAGGGTTGGGCTGGGCAGAGCCCTGGGAGGGGTGGATGAGGGGTGGGAAGGGTACAGGGCAGCTCCTGAGCCCCCCAGGGCAGGGATGCCCCAGCACTCACCGTCACTGCTGACAGCGTAGCCGACCGACGCGCCGCACGCGACAGAAGAGATGCTGGGGAGGTCTGGGATGACAGTGGGCGTGCTCTTCTCTTCTGCCCCTTCCCCGAGACCCAGCCGGCCGTACTCGGCCCTGCCCAGGCTGTAGGCTTTACCTGGAGCACGACAGAGAGCAGGAGAGGTGAGCTGAGGAAGGGAGGGACCACAGGAGGCTGGAGCCAGACCCCTCCTGCCCCAGGTCTGACCCTGGAGGAGCTGGGAGCATCACTCCTCTCTACCACATCCCTCAGCAAACCCTGGATCCCGACCCTGGGCTCCCAGGTGGGATACAGGACTCTAGGGGGGTGGGTTCTGTCGTCATCCCCTCTCTTTGCTTCAAATTTGAGCCACTTTTTCAACACGAGTACATTTCCGGAAAAGCCAAACAGCCCCTCCACAGCTCACCCACAACCACACTGCCTCAAACATGAAGGACACAGCGCATTTCAGCATTTCACCCTCACCCAACGTCTCCCCAAAGGGACTGGGATCCCCGGGAGCCCTGCTCTGCTTGGCAGCCCCTACCTCCCGCTGTGCTCACCCTCTGAGTCCACGCAGACCGTGTGGTGCTGCCCACCGGAGAACCCGACCCAGGACTTGGTGGAGTTCTTGAAGGACGTCAGGTTCTGTGGGGAGAAGCAGGGCTCGGTGCCCTGGGTCCCTGCAGGGCGAGATGCACAAACCCCAGCAGATCAGGCACCGGCACCGAGCGATCCACGCAGGGCTGACCCCACTGATGCAGCCCAGCCCAGCCCTGCTCCCCCAATCCCAGCACTGAAGGTTATCGAATTTCTGCTCACATCCAACAGCTGCATGGGCTGGGACCTAAACCCAGAGCCCCAGTCATGATTTCCAGCTCCCATATGTCCTGCAGTGGACACTGGGTGCGCATGGTGGGCTCAGGGTGTTCTGGAGCCCCAACAAAGGCAGCAGACCTGCAGGGACGCAAGCAAAACTCACCCAGCTGGTGGTAGTTGGAGAGGCCGAACCCATAGATGTGTCCTTCCCGTGTGATGGCGAAGGTGAAGTAAGCCCCACAGAAGGCATCCTGGAAACGCATCTTGCCTTTGCCTCTGACAGGGACGCGCTGGGGGACCAGCAGGCGCTCTGGGGGCAAGAAACAAGGCATCATACGAGAACTTCTGCACCTTAGCAAAGCTCTGCACGGAGCCCAAGCCCGCTCGCCATGGCCCCGAACGTCTCTGAGCACCAAAGCCACTCACGCAGCCCCTTCCGTCCTCCTCGGTTGGAAAAGAGCGCCGGCACCCTGCCCAGCTGGCCCTGCTCGCCGCAGCCGCACGTGAACAGGTCGCCGTCCACCGTCAGCATCACCAAGTGGTCGTTCCCTGCGAGGAGACAGCGTGGCAGTCACCCTCCAGATCCCACCAGGGGGACATCCCACCCTGACGCCCCAGCTGGCCAAGCTTTCTGGAATTCTGTGGCTTTTGGCAGCTTCTGGATCACTTCACACATCTAAGGTCTCTCTTCCCGACGTAGGTTCCCCATTGGAAAGTTTCCCTGGCGTGGTTCAGAGGCACAGGAGCTCCCCAGCCTCACCTGGATCCCGGACAAACTCCCTGGCTGCTCTGCTTGGCTACCCCAGATCTAGAGGGGACGAGTGCCCTGACCCCGTGGTGTGACAGAGTGCTAACTGCAAAGCATTTCAAACCAACTGTTAAGCTAAACTGTAAAATAACTCTAACTAACTGTAAAACACGTTAATATTTGACCCAATCTGAGTTTAAACCAGCACTGGGGCTAGAAGAGACACAGAAGCCCACCCCTGCGCCCAGCTCAGCCAAAAGGAAGAGACAGGAAAGGAACCCTCTGCACCGAAGCTGACCAGCCTCGCCGACCAGCCTGCCCCGTGCACGCCCCTTGCTGACCTGAGACAATTTTAACAACGGGTACACCGAGCTGCAGCAGCGCAGGAACGGTGCTCTTCTTCATGGGCTCCAGCAGCCCGATCACCCCGTTGTTATCCTGGGTGGAGAGACGGGCGCACAGAAATGAGTCACTGACGCCGCCCAGCAACCACCAGCAGAGCTTGCAGTGACTTTCCAAGCAGCCAGCGTACCCGGAAAGAGCCCCAGATGAAAACCCTGCCGTCATCCGTCAGCGCGGCCGTGTGGCTGTCCCCTGCAGAGACCTGCACCACCACCTCCTCCAGCTCCACAGGTCCCGGCGTGGTCTCCGATCCTTCTTCCGAGGTGTCGCGCCCAAGGGCGCCTTCGTCGTTGCAGCCAAAGGTGTAGATCTGCAGAGAGAGGGATGTGGTTAGGACGGGACCCAGAAGGGCAACAGGACGCGCACGAAGCCAGGGGACAGAGACCCAGCAGGCTGAAGCACCCCTCCGCACCCCAAAAATTCCGAGGTCCGTGGCACCACGGAGACCATCCAGGAGCTGGGCCGAGGGAGACCTGCAGCACCAGCACCGCTGACAGCTGGTGCAGCAAGCACGGGGAGCGAGGCGTGATTCAACCCCTGCTCCAGGACACGGCCGGGGTCCCCACACTCGCAGGGCCACGCTCAGCCTCCCCAGCTCCCCACGAGCCCCCAGCCCGCACTCACTTTGCCCGTCTCGCTGAGGCACACGGTGTGCATCCCTCCTGCCTCCACCTGCACCATCAGCTCCGGCAGCTGCACCAGGGCCGGCTTCTTCCTCTCCATCACGTCCTGCCCCAGGCCCAGCTGCCCGACGTCCCCCTGCCCTAGCACGAGCACCAGGCCGGGCTGCGTGCGGTGCGACGGGTGGCTGACTGCGGGCAGAAAGGGACAGATGGAGCCGGAAGGGAAAGCGCAGGGAATTTACGAAGCTCCCGGGGCGTTTTCTTACTTTTAAGTTTCTTCCTTTCGGGAGACAGCTCCGACGCGGGGATTTTCTTGGCGGCGCGTTTTCCCGACATGTCGGCCGGGCTCTAAGCGGTCAGAGCCGCGTGCTGGAAGCTCGCGGTGCAGCTGTTGGTCGGCACTGCTGGGGACGATCCCCGGGCTCCGCTTCCCGGCCGCTGCAGTGCAGATCTCACCGAGGGTGCCGCGTTAGGGTCCGGGCACCGATCTCCTCTTGCTTCGAGAAAGCACAGATGACTCCTTCACGTTTTATCCCGTTGCGCTCGTGCAGAAATGAACCCCTGCCCCTTCTGCATCACGGAAAGCCGCAGAGCGCTCTGCCCTCACCTCCATCAAAGCCCCCCCAGGCTGTGCTCCCCCACGTCCCACGGCAGGGCTCGGGTGGTGGAAGCAGCCTCAGGGCAGCCCGCACCCCGTTCCCGTGGCTGTGCCCCATCCACCGGGCGGCACGC